>NC_061476.1:602500-770497 GCF_022581195.2 Helicoverpa zea
TTTCACCAGATACTTGGAAGACTTCACCCTGAACGTGCGTCTGCCCTTCGAGAAGGCTCACGACATCAAGGTCGTCTCCACCGTCCTCTACCTGCAACCTGAGAACAAGGACACCTTCGAAGTAAGTTTTACTTTATTTTAGTACTTACTAGCGACTCACCCCAGCTTCGCACGAGGCATCAGTATTTCCGCACTATTTGATGAACGTTTTTAATATATTTAAACCTTCCTCTTTAATCACTTTACCCATTTAAAAAAAACGCAAAATCCGTTGTGTAGATTAAAGAATTAAGCATACATAGGGCTACAGGGACAGAGAAAGTGACTTTGTTTTATACTATGTAGTTATATAAATTGAGAAGGTATGAAATGTTACACAATAAAAAAATGGACATTTCCATAATTAAAACAATCATATGAAACAGAACCTTTAAATAAACCTTTAAAATGATGAAGCAAAGAAACTAGGATCTAACAATATTCTTTTTCTCCAGTTCACCATCGTGGAATCAGTCCAAATCAACGCTGATGTATACAAGATCGATGCTAACGGCAAGGTCGGACCTCAGACCGGTCTGTCAACCCTCAAGCTGTTGGCTCCTCATGTAGACCCCATCGTCCTGGATGCCAACTACAAGGTTGATGAGAAGGGTAAGTACATAACTTTCTATGGAATATATTTCTAGAGTATTCTATCCGTGTGTCTGTTAACTAAAAGTAATAGTAAAAACTCTTATCCGGATTTCATTCCAGACAAAGAAGTACAAAGTTGACTTGTTAAACCCTGAATAATAAATTATTAAGCGAGTTGCCACGAACCCCCGTACTCAGAGACCTTTAATGGTTACTTAAGCCATTCTAGTGAAGGATTTCTTTGACAATCCATCACTAAGGAGTGAAAGATATTACAAGTTATTAAAGTAAACCTAAGATTGAATTCCAATAACCTTTTTTAATCGTGAGTGCCTCCTATTAATCTTACTTCTTATCCTTATTTCTTCAGGAGACAGAAGCAACAACCACGTGGAACTGAAGGCTAAGTACGGCAAGGGCAAGTCTGCCACCATTGCCGTGGACGCCGCCATTGCTCCTCGCGACAACAAAGTCAGCATCAAGGCCAACGCTCCTGGAGCTGAAGGTTTGAAGAAACTTGAGCTCACTGTACACTCTAAGGTAAGTCACCAAGACTGAAGCGCAAAATTCTCGGTTCCAAAGTCAAAGTCATATCATTTATTTCATTTAGGCATTTACAAGCACTTATGAACGTCAAAAATACAAAGTCATTCCAAAAGTAGCTTCCTATGGAAAAGAACGGGCAAGAAACTCCAAGGTTACTCTTTTTAGAAATAGTATGGTATTACAGTTTGTTTTTATTGATACATACAATAACAACATGTGAAGATCATGTAGAATCACAAAGAAAACCTTTTTATTCTCATATGTTTTATGAGAATAAAAAGGTTTTCTTAAAATAGTCGATATATAAGTATAATTTATAATAGTTCGTGTATTAAGAATTATCTTCCATTTTCTTCAGAACCCCGCCCCCGACACTTACATGTCTAACATGATGGTTGACGCTGATGGCCGCGTGTACAAGTCAGAATCCACCATCGTCTTCTCCAAGGCTCATCCTCAGATCGATGTCAAATACACCAGCCCGTCTACTCCTAAACCCAGCAGGTAAGCCCATTTACGAGTATCTACAATTACCTCATTACAAGACATAATTAAAAACCTTATGACGATCTCAAATGTGAGCGTTTTATAATCTAAAGATTCCAAAGTTTTAAATTAATTTGACCGTCTTTCACAGGCTCTTCGTCAAGGGAAGCTCTCTAAGCTCCACCCAGGGCAAGATCGAACTGATAATCGAGAACATTCGTGACGTTTCCCTCCAATGCACCACTGAAGGCAACGTACAGAAGGACAATGTCAACTTCAAACTGGCTGCCAACTCTGAGAAACTTGGTCTGAAGAACTACCAGGTTGAGATCGCCAGCAAGGACGCTGGCAACGGCAAGCGATTGGAGTTCCACGCTACTAATGACAACAAGAATGTACTTAGTGGAAGCACCTCCTACATCAGCAAGCAAGAAGGTCCCAAGATGATCATTGAAGGCTCCGGCGCCGTGAAGGTCAAGGAAGACCAGAAATCCGCCAACTTCAAGTACATCCGCACTATCCTTGGTGAAGGAAACGAGAAGGGAGTCGAGGTTTGTATTCATTCCACAAGCTTTTTTATCCGATCATATCTCTTAAACATACAATTTTATAGGCACTTTATCATTTAAGCTTGCTTGATACGTTTTCTTGTTTGGCACAATCACCATTTCTTTATCCTGATGCTCTTCTCTCCAGACCTTCTTCAACATGGCTATCGGAGAGCGCAGCTACGTGGCTGAGTCTCGCGTCACCAACTTGGAGTACAAGAACTCTTACGTCTACTGCGAGGAGAAGAAACAGTGCGCTCATGCTGAGATCAACTCCAAGATCGATATGTCCAGTAAGTTCAGAAACTAGAATATTATGTAGTATTGCGACAATTAATGTGACAGTAGTTCATGGATTCTTTGATAAGTTTACAAAAACATGAGATTAGATTTCTGAAATATGTAATTCGTGCTATAATTTCACTAAGCTTCTAACCTTCCTTCCTACAGAACCTGGTATCATCACCAACGTTATCAACGCTGGTTTCGACCTGCGCAAGTTGGGTATCACCCCCGAGTTCGGTCTGATGATCAAGGACGAGGTTTCCGACCAGAAGCTGCCGCAATACACCCTGGACCTCCACATCAACAAGGAAGACAAGAAATACCACCTCCACGTTTACAACACTCCTGAATTCGGAAGTAAGTATTTTTCAGCGAAACATATTACAATGGATTTTTCTTTGGTGATTTATAGAACATTGAAAATATCAAGTTCCCCCACACATCACTGTTTTCCACACATTAGGCATCTAATTAGTTACAAACTTAAAGCTTCCTACTCGATACTAACCAATCCACTATTTCAGATGCCAAGTCTGGAATAACCATCCAGCTTCCTCAACGCGTCATGGCTCTGGAATCCGTGGTCAGCTACCCAACCAACAAGGGTCTGCCCTTCCCTGTCCGTGGAGAGATCTGCCTGGACATGGACAAGAACAAGCAAGGACACAGGACCTCTGCCAGATTCTTGGTTGACATGGATGTAGCCAATGATAAGCAACAGTCTGCTATTGCTGAGTTCGGATTTAACCACCCTAAGATCAACAAGGTTAGTGCTCTATGCTGCTTGGTATATATTCTACCTTTAGGGATTGCTCACACCAAACGTATTGTCCGCCGCTGACTGTGAGTATACTCACTGTCTGCCCCAGTGTGAACGTCGACTCAATCTGCAGTACGCGTACTCACCAAGCCGACAATAGGCTATAGCGTACGATGCGCTACATGCGTGAACAAAAGAATAGGCTCGTGTAGGTTCACACTAGATGCGTACGCTGAGCGGCTGACTATTCTACACATAAAAGGGCTCAGTATTTGAAGTTGCTCGTAGTATTTTATAAAAGATAAAACTAGCGTAATTTATTTTTTTCAAACCAGACGTTTTACTGATATTTCAATTAAATGATGCGCATTCAGAAAGTTGCCATTTGCGAAGCTCTAGAGGAAGACGAAAATAATAAAAAGAAGAGATTGTGGGTACATCCCTTTTTGAAGAAATGTTTTCCTGGTTAATTTCATACTTTATATTTCGAGTATAGACTTTATCCAAATAAGTTCAAGAAATATTTTCGTATGACAGTAAAACATTCGATGAGTTACTATCTTTATAGTTCGGCCATTCAGAGAATGCGTTCCTGACACGTCGCGATTGAACTGACGACGTAACTTTGCAATGGCGTTGCAGTTACGATAAAAATATTTTTGCTGGTTGTTTACCGTTTTAACAATTGAGGAGACATTAAAACAACATTATTATATCAATAATCAATGAATGTAGTTACGTCGTCAGTTCAATCGCGACGTGTCAGGAACGCATTCTCTGAATGGCCGAACTATAATACGTTTAAGTTTATATAAAAGGGACACTAATCATCGACGTGCTGTACCGAGGCGCGGCGGTGCGTACGCAGCGGAGCGGCGCTATTCGGCAACTGCGTCCGCGTAGCCAATCCGCGTCCGCCGTGCATAGTCGCGTAGTAAAATAATCGGCCACTGAGAGTCAGCTACAACAGACTACGTAACAGCGTATAGTCGGTTCGGTGTGAACGACAATTTCAATATATATGGAAAAGCAATAAACTGCGTAACGCGCGCTCACAGTCAGCGGCCGACAATACGTTTGGTCTGAACGATGCCTTATTAATATTATAGAAGAAAGCTACTTTTTTGCATACAAAGTTTTTGCCATAAATTGTAACAATTTTTTCCATACATTTGACCATGTTACTCAACTATCACAAGATTGCTAAACATTACGTTTTTTTCTCACAGGAGGCTGTAGTCAAGTTCCGTGGAAACCTCGTGCGCCCACAACAGAACTCCGTCAAGATTGAGACCTCTGCTTCCATCTCTCACCCGATCCTTGGCGCTGTAAGTATTCTATTTTGTTAAAATATAATTATAATATTTCATGGAATATGAAAATATAATATACAATGGCATCTTTTAGGACGGCAACCAAATGATTTTATACTAACGTAATGTCATTTTCAGGACCGTGAAACCAAGGTTTTGGTTGAAGGCTCACCCACTCACCTCAAGGTTTTAGTAAGTTCTCTTCATCTTTTAAATACACACTTACCGCATTTTTCTGTAAAGAAAACAAAAACACACATTAAACTTCCACACTTTATAAAAAAGAGTTGTCTAACAAAACTTAATCCTTCTAGATCAACACTCCCCTCGTGAAGGTGATCGACGTGGAAGGATCAGCGACCGTCAACGACAACCTGCAGAAGGGCGAGATGAAGGTCTGTCTGCTGGAAGGCAAGCCGGTCCGCGTGTCTGCCATCGCCAAGGACTACCAGTACTTCGAGTTCACCACAGGTTATAGCGGTGATTATGTTGAAACTGTTTGGTGTCAGGCGATCACCAAATTTTTTGAACAGTCTTTTTAAATGACTGGCTATTCGATTAATTTTAAGAATAATGATATATCTAAGTTGCTTTCAATGTCAGTCTTTTTGGGGCCTCCCCAAAAATTTTCCTAACTTCATCTTCCCAACAGACGAATCCGACCGCAAGCTGTCCATCGTTGGTCACATCCAGCCTGAGAAGCGAGTGGACGTCAGCGCTGACATCATCCTCGGAGGTCAGAAGAAGAACATCGTTCACGGAGCTCTGTTCCTGGATGATAACCTCGTAAAGAGCGACTATGGCGCGTCTAAGGACAACTTCAACTACTTCTTGGTAAGACCATTTACTATTGAACAAGGTACTAAGGAGAAATAGTGCAACTAAAATGTAACTGGTATCTTAGAACATGGGCATGTCGTCTATATGTAAGAAGACTACATATTTCGCATAGAAAGAAAGAAAAACCATTTATTTCACACAAACGACGCAAAAACGATAAAACAAACATAAACATAGAAATACGCTGCAGTTGCGTCACCTTGTGAAAATAGCTCTCTTTCTTTCCTTTCACCATAAGTGGTAAACTTCTTACATGGCCTGATAAATCTTCTTTCCCACCAGACTGCTCTGCGTAAGGACCTGGACAACCTAGAAGGCCGCATCAAGCAGCTCGGAGAGAAGGCTAACGATGACTTCAAGAGCATCATGTCTCGCGTCGAGCCTACCTTCCAGAAGATTGAGAAGTCATTCGCCGAAGACCTGGACAGGTTCTACAAGGAAATTGCTGATGATAAGGTGCTGAAGGAGATCTCTGAGGCGTTGTGAGTATTTTTGTTTGGACTTATAAAACTTACAATGAACATAGGCACAGTCGATGGTAAAAGCAATAGTCATCATTAGCTTATTTTTCTATTTCACTGCAGAAAGCAGATTTCTTCCTTCTTTTCATATAAAAAAAATATATTAATGTTTTAGCTAATTCATTTGCAATTCCACATACTCCAACATAACCCCTTCTTATACTGAATCACATGATTAACTCCAGGAACATCATTGTGAAATACGTCGCCAAGATCATTGAGGAGGTGATCGAGGGTACCAAGCCCATCGTGGACAGCATCACCAAGATCTACATCGATACCGCCAAGCAAGTCCAGGCCGTTTACGAGAAGGAGGTATGTAGTCAACTTTAACTCGAGCAACCATCGTAACTGCAACAATAGTTATAGATTCTTTAATATCATTTAATACTTATTTGAAAAGATATTTGACTCAGAAGCAAAGTCAAACTCATCATCATCTCCCGCTTCTTATCCCAACTATGTTGGAATCGGCTTCAAAGTCGAATTCATCTTTTGAAATTAAACTTAGGTATCACATAAGCAATTTATATTAAAAAAAAAAAAACTGTGTTTGACCTTGGCTGATCTATTTATTAAATTTGGAATTGATTCATTTCCCCGAAGTTGGAAGTTATGCTTGGTTCACAAACTAATTCCCGAAGCGAAAGAGTAAAATCTTTAGAAAGTTCTAATGAAATCTCTTCGTCTTTCAGTTCGAACCAGCCGTGAAGCAGTTCTACGCGCAAGTGTCGAAGTACTTCAAGGAGTTCCTGGACAGCCTCATCGACCTGGTGGCTCACTATGCCGCCCTCGTCTCCGACTTCTACGAGAAGCACAAGCCTGAGCTCGAGGAACTCACCAACACGCTCACCGCCATCTTCAAGGGTAAGTGTTGAAACTGAGGCTTCTAGGAAAGTTATGAAAAAAATCTTGGTTCAAACAGTAAAGTCGTTTTTATATGAACTTGGTAATGGCACGATAAAGCAGAAATATATGTGGAAGTCATGGCTCTCTTTGTAGCTCATCATTACTATTTCATAATTATGTATGTTCAGTATGTGTATGAAAAGTTAGTTCTTTAAACGACAGCCGTGCCTTTGCCGTATGCATGTAATAAGAGCCTTAGTGTTCTTACACGTATCATAAAGTCCTGTAAAAAACATGCAAGTCTACGCCTAAAAAGTATAGTTAATTGTCTTGAAAATTATTCAAAGTATATTCAATTTCTATAATATGTTTTATTTGTTCCACAGACCTGACCCGCCTCGTGGTCGCTCAGCTGAAGGAGTTCCGCGCCCGCGTCGCCGCTCTCACCAACGAACTCACGCAATCCCTCAAGGACATGCCCATCTTCGCCGTCATCAAGGAGAAGGTAAACCAAAAACTCTCCATTATTTAAAATCCCTACAAATATATTGCCATTTCTTTCTACACTGAAGTCATCATTGAATATCACCGTTCCATTTTGGGGAGTTTGACCAAAAATAACCATCTTTTGTTTTTGCTTGCTGTTAAAAAACAAGCAAGCATTTTCTTTTATGATAGTCTCATTTGCTTACTAATAATAACATGTGTTTGTCCAACAGTACCAGGAGCTGGCAGTACCCGAACAAGCGATCGCCCTCTTGGGAGACGCGTACAACACCCTGAAGGCACTCATCCCGACACCAGAGATCAGAGAGTTCACTGATGCTGTACACTCTTACATCACCAAGGTAAGATGTTATAACAAATTCATAATTATATGTATTTACCGTTCGGATAAATGACAGTCAAGATTGAGCAATATCTGATCGTAACACGCTTTATAAGATCTTCAAAATGTTCTTCTTTTTTCTGACCTGTTCCCAAATTAAGTATTTGGAGTCAGTGCAACATGTTTTCTGCTTCCATTTCTCTCTATCAGAACTCTATCTAATAACTCTATCAGAACTAATATAGATTTCATCCTGACATAGATGTCTTACGAAGAAGTAATAACACGCACTAAATATATTTTAAATACCTAAACGATTTTATCGAAGGTAAATCTCTTGTTCCAAAAAAGAAAATCATTTCTTTGAACAGCTTTTCAAATATTCTTCTCTGTATTACAGAAACTGAAACAGGAGAAGGTTGACGACAACAAGGAGCTCCGCGTGATCTACCAGAAACTGTCGACAGCTGTCACCTCGCTCATCCAGTTCATCCGAGTGCAGCTCGGACAACTTGGAGTGCCCACTGGACCTGCCTCTTTCAGCCCGGTAAGCAATCCTCTATATAAATTTTATGAAAAGAACAATGTTAGTAAGGCATCACTGGACGATAACGGTAAACCAGCCTACAGGGATCTGCATTGTGATCTTCACTAGGTGAGATTCTCTACCCACAGAATAGTGAAGGGTAGTTTATCTAAAACGTGAAAACCTAAGGTCTTGAACCTCTTGATGGTCCTAGCTACTAATTTAGGTACAGTAAGCTAACCTTTCTAATGCCTTTTTATGCCTTGGAGAGCCCTTCAAGTGAAATACATAGATTTAACTGACACTTCTATTTTCTACCCAGATCTCGTTCACCCCCGGTAGCCCACAGTCTCTGCCAGGATTGGGAGGTCCACCATCAGCCAGCGTGCTCAACAAGCTGCTGACAGGAGACGTACCTGATGTCCTCGGCATGATCAAGGCTTACAGGCCCAGGAGCTTGAATCCTTTGGATGAGGTGCCCGCTAAACGTGAGTATAATATTTTGCGTACACTTATTGATAACAATACCAGTCGTCATCATTAAACTGGTTTCCAATTGAAGTAAAGATTCTTCCGTTAGAGTATTTTGACATCCTCATCCTAACCACTATTATACCCATAACGCCAATTCCACTTACAAGTAAATATCTGAAAACATCTTTAATTAATCATCTTATCATCTGCCTAGAATTTTAGAAGGTCTTAGAAGGTCGGGTTCCAGTCTAACCAGCGACAACTCAGTACACTGTTTTCTTTAATTAATCAACCATTTACTTTTCCCCACAGTCCGCGCTGTGGTCGTCAACGGCCAGCACATCTTCACCTTCGACGGTCGCCACATGACCTTCCCTGGCAACTGTCGCTACGTCCTCGCCCATGACCACGTCGACAGGAACTTCACTCTCATGATCCAGCTCGCCAATGGACAGCCTAAAGCTCTCATCTTGGAAGACAAGAGCGGCACTATCACTGAGCTTAAGGATAACGGACAGGTGAGTGGTACTTTTCTAATTGGAATTTAGAATGTTGAATGTGTATTCAGTATTCTTGGGGTCATGGGCATTGTGAGCATTCTGTGGAAAAATAAGGATTCATTTAATTCTGAAGAGGAAATGAAATCCCTGATTTAAGCTATTTTATAAGTAACAACATTCAACCAGCGGTTTTACCGGCATACCGTCCTACTAAAAAATAGCCTTCTTCCATAAATAGGGTAACACGCAGATATATTCAAATCCAAACTTCAAACAAATTCTTAAACTTTTTAATATTACTATTGATTTAAATGAATACTTACTTATTCCGTATATGATTTCGCAGGTGACCCTGAACGGTGCCAACCACGGTTTCCCAGTGATGGAGAAGGACTCGTTCGCTTTCCGCGAGGCTAGCGGCCGCGTCGGCATTGGTTCTCAATACGGAGTCATGGCCATCTGCTCTCCTAAACTTGAGGTATGTGTAATAATGATAACTGGTAATTAAGTAAAGTTTCAAAAGTGATTCAGGAAATAAAAATTAATAGTTTCAAAAATTAAAAAACACGCTGGTCATGTATTGTCATCAGAACTCAGAGCAAAACTAATCAAAGACCGGGAAGTGGGTCAAATTAAGATTCCAAGATTTTCTTACATATATAGGTAGTTACAAGTGAAGCTAAAATAGGTGTTAATTAAAAACAATTTAACTAGTAAGAAAAACGAGGGATAAATTGATGAAATCAATTCTTAATTAATGTTAATATTGTACTTATTACAGGTTTGCTACGTCGAAGTGAACGGTTTCTACCTTGGCAAGCTGCGTGGTCTTCTCGGAGACGGCAACAACGAGCCCTACGATGACTTCCGTCTACCCAATGGAAAGGTACGTGTTAATTATCTCATAACACTGTAAATCACTACTAGTTTGTTTGAAACCAATCCCCAGAGAGATTTTTTTAAGGAGTAACCTATAGTATAAAAAGCCACAAAAAGCGGTCGCTCCGCCATAACATCAGAATTTTCTGTTTTTAGTTGATTTAAAAAAAAAAGGAAGAGATGAGGGTGGCAAATAAACACAGTCAACAGACTTGCCGAATCCTAGTTACGTCAAAAGTTTTATTTTGTGAAGCCATAACCAAACAATTGACTATAATTACCGTATTTTCAATATTTTCACTTCACTTATAGTTATTGCCCTTTACCAAAGGGGCATGTGATCTTTTACTTCATCTAACATCTCTCTTCAACCTCACTTCCAGATCTGCACATCAGAGAGCGAGTTCGGCAATGCATACAGACTCACACGCAGCTGCCCCGCGGCCAAGGCGCCCGAGCACTCCGCACACCAGCTCCATGCTCAGCTCCCGCCAGCTTGCGAGGAGGTGTTCGGCGGAGCCTCGCCGCTCAGACCGCTTAGCCTGTTCCTTGACATCGCGCCTTTCAGGTACATAATTTCCTCAAACCACCTTAACATCACAATACCTTCCCAATCTAAAACCAGTAACGAGAAAGGCGCAGACATTCCATTAGTGTTACACTTTCTCCTCAATGTAAATATTATTAAATAAAAAAGGTGCATAATAAAAACCACTTTGCTATGGATAAAATATACTAAGCTATGTCTTGAAATGAAGGCGTTTTGTTTACCAGCCCTTAAATTGTATTATAAAAAATAATTGTGATTTATTTCCTTCTTCTTCTTATCGTGTAGCCTAGGTCTTCTACCCAAATAAGCACACCAAATGTTTTCGAATTCTTGCTCAAAAGCTGACCAAAGAATTCCAACAACGACTTAGATTACAATATTTATCTATGTAGTCATCCAATAAATTACTTAATTGCATACTAACATAATCTCTCACTCCTCAGACAAGCCTGTGTCCACGCCTGCTCCGGAGACTCTAAGGAGGCCCTCAACCAGGCCTGTGACCTTGCCCGTGGTTACACCGCCCTGGCCGTCTCCGGCCTGCTGCCCGCAGTCCTGCCCGACGTGTGTGTGAAGTGCATAGACGCTGACAAGCCCAGGAATGTCGGAGAGAGCTACGAGATCAAGGTCCCCAACAAGCAAGCTGACATTGTTGTTGCTTTCGAAACTACCAAGGTGAGTTACCAAGTACCTAAGTTACAAGTGTTTGAAATTTTAAGTTTATGATAGCTATTGAAATTCATGTTTGCTTATTCGTTATGTCTTGACGGCTATTCTTTTCTTATTAATATTGAATCTTTTATTGCTATAACATTGCATAACCCAATTACTTCTGTTCCGAATCCCCAACTTCTCTTTTTCCAGGACAATGAGAAGAACTACAAGGACATCGTGGTTCCTCTAGTGGGACAGGTCATCGATGGACTGAAGAGCAAGCGCATCACTGACGTGAAGGTCTACCTGGTCGGCATCACGCCCAAGTTCCCCTACCCCATCATCTATGATACTGACCGTGAGTTTCACAAGCTTTTCTACTTATAACATCTTTGTTACAGCTACTGAAAAGCGATTCCTAAATCTTTTCAAGATGATGTAGATTTTAGAACCAGAAAACCAGAAAGCAAATAAACCAAAAATATACAACACATGCCCATTGAGTTCTGCCTTGATATAAACCCTGATTAATTAAAGTCCATCATAGGTCAAATTTTTTATGGAGACTATTCATTCCTCCTTTCCTGAACATTATGAAAAACTTGCTATAATAAATAGGTATTAAATATTTTTTGTGTCCTTTTACAGCGAAACTGAAGAACGCCAAGGTCCACTTCGACGACAAGAGCCGCTACCAGAGGTTCGCTGACCCCACCATGAACAAGGAGGGTCTGAACGCTTACTACTTCGAAATCGCCTCCATCGTCGATGCCCTCAGGATTGAGCTTGGTAAGTTACCATCTAATGTTTGTAGAATTAACGGCTTCATAATTATTTCTATATTTTTAAAACATATTATCAATTTTGAAAACTACATTGTGTCATGCAATTAAGTATGGAGAATATTGAACGATTCAGTAAAATTGACATACCTACCTACATTATATGCAAAAGTTCAGAATTCAATTCATTAAACTAGCACTTCCTAGCACTACCCTGAAAATTTTCGATTACCTATAGTTCGGCCATTCAGAGAATGCGTTCCTGACACGTCGCGATTGAACTGACGACGTAACTTTGCAATGGCGTTGCAGTTACGATAAAAATATTTTTGCTGGTTGTTTACCGTTTTAACAATTGAGGAGCATTAAAACAACATTATTATATCAATAATCAATGAATGTTATAATTTTGTGCCAAACTGAGTGTCAAATAACTTGGTAAACAATATTTTTCTAAATCTATACTGCGCTATTACAAGGTTATGTCAGCGGTTTATATTTTGTAGTGCTGTGCTAAAAATAACAGGCAAGTATCGTAATCTGTTCTTATACAGTTATAATATAAAATAATACGTTTTGATTTTCTTTTTAAGAATTGGAAAATAATGGACTATAAGACTTAATTATAACGTTTATGAAATATAAAAATAAAACTATGACCAAACCGCATTTTTATACTTAGATTAAAAATGGTAACCCCAAATGGCGTTATGGGCCGCCATTTTGTGACGCTAAAACAGTCGTCCGTTGTCGTTTCGTGCGCATAGACCACGTTTTTCAAGTGTTTTCGATCTGTTTTTATTTGATTACCCGGCTTTTGTTAGACCGAGATATCAGGATTGATTCTGTTATTGATAATAATATAATTATACATGTAGGCGAAGATGATGATGAAGACACCACCTCCTCAAGCAAATCGGAGTCTGATTAATATTCTGTTCGCACATTCAATTCAATGTACTTGTAACAAAGAATAAATAAAACAATTTTATTATATGAATATTACCTTTTTTTGGTTTCCACTTAAATAACTAAAATATAAAACAAATGATTCCGCCAATTTAAAACGAAAATAATCTTAAAATAATGCGGCGGTTCATTTTGAAGGAACGGTAACGAACTCAGTGTTATGTTGTGCCCATCACTAGTCGTGACTAACTGATAGGTGTCAGGAACGCATTCTCTGAACGGCCGAAGTATAGTATCATATTTTTGAGATAAAATGAGTATGAATAATGAAAGATGATGGCAGACTGTAGTCTGAAACTTTAATAAAGCCTGATAAACCTGAAGATTCTAACTCAATTTTTGTGTGTACTCTAGGTCTCACCAACGTAGTAGCTGGTTACGAGTCGATCTTCCAGCTGCCACTCCGTGCTGGCGCCGTCAAGCACACCATCACTGTCGTCGGAGAGGAGTGCGTCAGCCAGTTGTTCCTGGTGAGTTGGCTCCACAGCTACCTTTGCTGATCAGTTCTTGATGGCAATATTTACTAGACCTGTTATAGACCGATTTACTCCATGACAGATCTTAGCAACTAATATAAAAATAAACAAATATTTGATGTGTGCCTAAATAAAAAAGCTTTACTGCAAAACTGGTTAACCGATTATGCAAAGATCTGAAATAGGTATCCCAATAACCTTCATATTCACATCAAAATCGCGAAAAACAGCGTCACCCTAAAATACATCCTCGTCTCCACAGGTTGAGGTCGCTCGCTCCATCGCCTACAGCATCGCGTTTGATAACATGGCGTACTCGCACTCCATCGTGACCGTCACCCCCAGCGGCTTCAAGCTCGGCAACGGCAAGAACCCCGCACAGATTGTTGGTCAGTATACTTTTGATAACTTTACATACTTTCTATGATTTTACATACTTGAAGAATATTCTCTTCAACCTTTAAAAAACTCGTCGATTGATCAGCACAATCACGAGTACAAAAACCTTTCCTCTGCGATAGTTATGGCTATTTTTCACATATAGTCAAAAGAAGATCTACTTAGAAAGAAACATTTATTTACTTCTTTTTTCTACGTCATCACAACCATGTAAGGTTTACTGCTGGTTAAGGCTTCTCCCAAAATTAACTTAATAACTTTGAAGATGTTTCATCAAATCTTTCACCAAAATTCCTCGACTTTGCCAAAGTTTTGATGGACTACATCACTTCTACTATACCGCTGATGAACTTAATTAAAATAAATAATTGTTGTGTACAGGTTACACTGAAGACGCTGTGATCATGCTGGGAGACAAGAAGGTTGGCAAGGACGCCGAGAACCTCAGGAGCACGCTGGTCAAGACCAACGACGCCTGCAGAGACTTCGTTGAGTCGGTCAGTATCATACCTAACTAAATTAAAGGCATTCGAAATGGGAATACATGTTTTCACATCCAACTTATAAAACGAAAGGATTTTGTAAATAACTATGAGTAGGTTGAGTTAGTATGTATTTACAACTTTATCTGGACAAAAAATACTGAATGTTAGCTTGTTATCCAAAACGGAGATGGGAAAGTGTTAAACTATGTCTTTTAGCTTAAGTTCAATAGTAAAGAATCTCCTCCTCTTTGAGAATTCTGTTAAAAATAGGAGGAATCTACATCAATTAAATTTTTTGTGAACCTAATCCCAGAATTAATTGACTATTAAGTAATCCCAGAATTAATTGACATATGATAGTCTAGTCTAATTGACTTAATTTTGAGCCCATTCTCCCCTCATATATCCTATTTATTGTCGCGTTTGACCACTATCTACCTCAAAACCTATTTTAACCTCATCTAACCTTCACTACTCTCTTCCCTCAGACCGAAGGTATCGTGTTCTCCGCAACCAACTTCCACGGCCTGAACCCTGGACAGCAGAAGCAGTTCCTCCAGACTGCTGCAGCTGCCATCAACTCGAAGCTGCTACATGATACCATGGTGCAGGACTGCACCTGCGTCTACGCAGACCCCTTCAGGGTTCGCTCTGTTTGCGTCACCAAGGATAGGAAGGAAGTGGTAAGGGGATCTTATTTTTTTTTAGCTTTTTAGACCTTCTATCATTAGTTCCAAGACGGGCTGGTGATAACGTAGGGCAAAGGTAGGATGACATAAAAAGTAAATGATGATAGTTCTTGCCCACTTTGATCTTTAAGGTACTTAAAAAATTATTGGGCGATATATATTTTATGGTCATGCCCTGAAATATGGGTATTTTATATTCTAGAAAATATACGTATCTTATTCTATACAGCTAATATCGAATTACATATTTATAAATGTAGCAGGTCTATAATTTTTTGAAATTACAATGTTTTATTTTGTTGTGTTTACTAATATTTTATTCTTTGTTCTCAGGCTCGCAGAAGGAAGTAAATCTGCGCCCTCAACTGTGATCGAATCGTGCCAAGTACCAAATACTCTAGCCTTACGTAGTCCAGTGCGAGCGAGACGCACCTATACCAATGTAGCTGCGTCTCACTCGCACTCATTCATCCAATAGTCTTCTACGGAAATATAGAATAGTGTAGCATCCCTTGCTGTTTCAACATTCAATAATTTAACTACAGTTAGTACTAAACCAGCGATGGATGGTTGCTTGTTGTATGTTTCCGTGGCAGAAGTAACTATTCATTATTAATTGTCATCAGCAGAATCTGTTGTATTTATGAATTGCCGCGTACCGTCGTGAGGTATTAAGTGATCATAACGACTCTGTATTAGATTTATAATAAAATATGTTATTTAAACGTTTTTCTTTTATTTCATATCATCTCTAACAACCTCGTATAGCACTTTTGAAAATAATTAATTAATTTAAAAGGTTTAGTAAATTAAACAAAAATTAAAATCAGTTTTTTTTTTATTACAAAAAGTATAAAAATATAAACTAACAGTTAAAAATGTTTGAAAATATAATAAAATAAAGAATCTTTTACAAATATTGTGAGAAAGTCACATTTTTCCTTACACTAATATATACTTTGTCGGAATGTATTTCGTACAGGTGAAAGCACATCAACCTATCTTCATCTGTCAAATTTCTTCAATAGATATTTAACCTTATCCAATAGTGGAACTTTAATATTCAATTGGTAAAAGGAGATCTTTCAAATCCGACCCACTACATGTACAGTACCTTGAAAAATCCAGTTTACCCAAACTGGATTTTTTACCCAAACTGGATTAACAACCATACAAATCAAAATTAAATTAATTGGATCAATGAAAACAATATGTTCCCCTATTTTTTACTAAGGTGTACAAAGAGTGGGCTCCATATATTTTGAAATATCTCCTTTCTTCATCAGATTTGGAACCCTATCACAATAGTTGAAGGTTGACGTTCGATTGGTAGAATTTGTCAGTTTCGGGTAGGTTGACCTGCGTCAGTATAAGTATAAGAAATGTTAGTAGACAGTCTTGCGCACCCACTTCATCCTGGGTCCTCGTTGAGACATGATCTTGACGGATGCACTGGCAGCGCCTTTCACTACGTCTTGAATCTAAAAGAAACATATTTAATTTTAGTAGGAACTAGCTTTCGCCAGCTGATGTCATCCGCATACCATGGTAAGTAGGCACTCCATAAATATCCTGTAATAATCTCCCACTGAAAGAATTTTTCAAATCGGTTCGTGGATAATCGCAGAACGCATACGTAATAAAATAAGATCCCGACGAATTTAAAACCTCCCTCTTTTTGAGAAGCCGGTTAACAAACAAACAAACATCAACTTTATAACGTCAGTTGGTATCATCATCATCATCATCATCATCAGCCTATCGCAGTCCACTGCTGGACATAGGCCTCTCCAAGTGCACGCCACTGAGATCTATTTAGTTAGTTGGTATAGTATAGATAAAATATTCGTTTAATATTTGTAAACCTTTATTGTTATAGACCCGTGCTGTTAAATTTAACACAAAGTCAAATCTGGTCTATTCTGTTAATTTAAAGAACCTGGATTCTAAGCTAGACCAAGCAAAACAATAATCTATTATGGATGTCTGTAAAATACTTACACTCAACATCAAACTCTGAGCGTTGCCAACTAACATGTCCAAAGCTTCCTTATCTTCTTGAGTACCTGGAAGTCAATAATGATTGATATTAGCAATTTACCTCCAAAGAATTAATAACGAATAATCATGATCATCACGTGCTCTCAATACGCTTTGGTAGTTTCAGATTTTATAGTCCAGGTTTGCAGATGATGTTTTTCGATATTTTTGTCTTTAGATACATTGTTTTGCAATTACAAATTGAAAAAAATTGACGGAGCTAATGTAAAAATTCAATCTCTAATCGCAAATAACGGATTACGAATAATAATGAAGCCATTTTACCATGCCGTCCAAGAGAGAATCCTTTGACGGTGGTCAACATCTTGAGCTGACCGCTGATTGTCGGGATCCGCTCACAAGTTTGTAGCAAGTTCTAGAAAGAAATCAAAAATTAAAAGAACCTTATTAAAAGAACGTACTATTTTAAAACATACACTGACGACAAGGATATACGGCGTTCGTAGGGGGCGGACACGCGTACAGTAAAATCTTACGTTGCTAACAAGGTAGGTGGCCCCCGCTTCTTCCTATGGGTGTCGCTAGAAGTGACAAAAGGAATTTGGTGATCCCCAATGTTCTAAGTCTGCTCCGTCATTATAGTCCATATCAACTTACGAATATAATGACGGATAACGCAGCAGGGTAATGCGAAAAACCTTAAGGGCATCTATCAGGATCCATATAGTGGTTTACGGCCTTTCGCTGCATTCCCGCCTCTGCCAATCGTACTGGCCTGCCAGCCCATTGGGCTACAGAGAGCGGGAACGAGAGAGTGGGTGTGTATCCGCGCAACTGCATATCCACTAAAATCAAAGTCACGCGCAGATGACCCTAGCAAAGTACCTCCGGATCTTAGCGATAAAAGCCCTGCGTTGATGGGATGCTGGCGGTGGGGTGGAGGTATCGATGTACCGAGACTCTAGTTAGCATTCTGCACGTAGGCAGCCAGGGGAGAGTGGTCGCTCCCGGAATCGATTGGGACGGGATTCTGGGTTCGGCAGCACAACTGGTGACAAAGCAGCCCTATTTAGGATCGCTCTGCTTTCCTCTGCATAGAGGAGGGGTCTAGAAAAGGTGGCCCAAAAATAGTCTGTCCCATCCATCATCTGAGTGTCAAGCCGCGGGCACTTGGACATCGTCAAATGCGGTCAGAAGATACAGAAAAAAGTAAACGATACGAAAAACAATCAAAAACTTTGCATCGCTACATGGAACGTACGGACCCTACTAGACAATGATCGTAACCAGTGCCCAGAAAGAAAAACCGCCCTTATAGCAAGGGAGTTAGCTCGCTATAATATAGACATAGCTGCAATTAGCGAAACGCACTTAAGCGATACGGGAGAGCTGTGTGAACAACTTGGAAGCTACACCTATTACTGGAGTGGACGACCCGCCAGCGAGAGGGCTGGTAGTGGTGTGGGTTTTGCTATTCGCAATGGTTTGGTGAGAGATCTGAGTGAACTACCTAAGGGTGTCAATGACCGTCTCATGACTCTACGTATCCCAATTGCCAGTAACAAATACGCCCATCTCATAAGTGTATATGCGCCCACACTGCCTTCAGCCGACGAAGATAAAGAGGTGTTTTACCAACAGCTAAAACAAACTCTTGAGAACATTCCAGCTTGTGATAAAATTGTTTTACTGGGTGATTTCAATGCTCGTGTTGGCACCGAATATGATATATGGGACGGTGCTCTCGGTAAACATGGAGTCGGTAAATGTAATGATAATGGCCTTAGATTACTGTCATTATGTGCACAATTCAATCTTGGTATCACAAATACATATTTCCGACTTGCTGAGAAACACAAGACCTCGTGGATGCACCCAAGATCCAAGCACTGGCATCTTTTAGACTATATTATTGTCCGTCAGAAAGACCTGCGTGACGTTCTTGTTACAAGAGCAATGCGTGGCGCCGTTGGCTGGACTGATCTCCGTCTTATTCGATCAAAGATGTGTCTGCAACTGAAAGCACCACAACGAGCTCCAAACAAAATTCCTCCCAGGCTGGACTCCGCGAATCTTATCACCTCACCGGACTTAGGTAAGGCGTTAGATTCAAAATTTGCTGCGAGTGCTCCCGATGCTGAATTTAGTGACATAGATGGAGAATGGAGAGCCTATGCCAAACACCTACATGGCTGTGCACAGGAAATTGTAAGAAAACTTCAGAGAAGGAACCAAGATTGGTTTGACGAATCTGACAAAGAAATCAGAACGCTAGTTGAACAACACAGGCATCAACTAAATTCAAAGCAGACGGACACACACAGCAATAGTGATGCTACGCAAAGATTGAAAGGTAAAGTTCGCGAGCTGAAAAACAAGTGGTGGTCAGAGAAAGCTGCTGAAATGCAGCACTACGCTGATACTCACCAGACTGGCAGATTCTATGAGGGTATACGAACTATTTTCGGCCCACGGGCAAGAAAAATTGCACCTACCTACAAAAGACAGACAGCACCGAGTTACGTCAAAAGCGGATGTAATAATGCGTTGGGCAGAGCATTTCAATGATGTTCTGAATCCCGATGCGCTCAGAGCTGACCTGTCGTATATCAGCAACCTCCAAGACCTGCCTGTTTGCCAACAACTGGAGGATCCACCTACTTTTGAGGAGTTTATTATGGCAGTAAAAACGTCTCAAAAACGCTAAAACACCTGGCATGGATCAGGTTACCATCGGAAGTGTACAAATACAGTGGGAAAAATATCATAAGGAGACTATTTCATCTTGTCTCAAGGGTCTGGGAGACCGAAGAAGTCCCACAGGATTGGAAGGATGCGGTGATCTGCAAGCTATACAAAGGCAAAGGAGATGTCTCCGATTGCAGCTCATATAGAGGCATATCACTTCTCTCCAGTGCTGGTAAAATCTTAGCACACATTATAAACGGACGTCTTAGTAGCTTAGCTGAGGATTACCTGCCTGAAAGCCAGTGTGGCTTCCGTCCAGCCAGAGGTACTATCGACGCCATCTCCGTCGTAAGGCAACTTCAGGAGAAAAGCTCAAAGCTGGAACACCAAAAGTCTCTCTACATGTGTTTTGTCGATCTAGCTAGAGAAAGCATTTGATAGAGTTCCACGTGAGGCTCTCTGGCTTGTTCTCCAGAAGTCTGGGTATCCAAAGAAGTTCATCAACCTTATACGTCATTTTCACACTGACATGAAAGCGAAAGTCCAACATGAAAATGAACTTTCTGAGGAAATCCAGATTACGAGTGGAGTAAAACAGGGCTGCGTCATGGCACCCACACTCTTTGCCATCTATTTTTCAGTTGTTATGAGAGATGCCTTGAAGTACTGTCATGATCAGATACAACTTAATGTTCGTACTGATAGGGGCGTTTTCGATATTTCAAGGTTCAGGGCAAAATCAAAACTGACTAAGATCTCCATCCTCGAAATACTCTACGCTGACGATGTGTGTCTTATGTCTGACAACCTGACATACTTACAAAAATACGTCGATGCACTTCATCAATCCTGCCAAAGGTTTGGTTTAGTCATAAGCATCGCTAAGACGCAAATCCTCAAACAACCGTCACGTGGACACGAATTGGATACGGAAACCATAAAGATAGATGGCAAACCACTAGAGGAAGTATCCCATTTTAAATACCTAGGAAGCAATATCAGACATGATAACACCCTAGCTTCTGAGATCCCACTACGCATCGCAAACTCCGCTACAACTTTTGGACGGCTGAGTGATCGTGTCTGGAGATCCCATGACATAAAGCTGCAAACTAAAATTGACGTGTACAAGGCACTAGTAATGCCTGTGCTTATGTACGGCGCAGAAATTTGGTGCCTGTACAAGTCAGATATTAAAAAGCTCGACACATTCCATCTTAGGTGTCTGAGATCCATCTTAAGAATTAAGTGGCAGGATCGCATTTCCAACACAGAGGTTCTCCGGCGGTCCAATATGTATGGAATGGAGGCGTTGCTAATGCAGCGACAACTAAGGTGGTGTGGACACGTCCTTCGGATGGACAACCACCGTCTACCTAAAGCGGTCTTCTATTCCGAGATGGCTGAAGGTAAACGGAAGCGAGGAGGACAATACCTACGCTACAAGGACGTGTTCAAAAGACATCTGAAGGCCTGCGGTATAGACCCTAATGATTGGGAGAGGCTTGCCTTAAATAGGTCATCTTGGCGCAAAACCATCTATGAAAACGTCAAGTTTTTCGAAGAAAAAAGACTCGAGGCTTTAGACGAAAAGCGCCAATTACTAAAAGAAAGACCTAAGCCTTCGTACACCTATACTCTCAATAGTGCGGGTCAATTGTACTGCAGCGCTTGCGACCGGGTCTTCAAATCCAAACTCGGTTTCGCCAGCCACATCAGGGCTCAATCTAGGAGGTGAATTTGTCATAGGTCGCCGTTATCGAAATCGATAAGGAGGACTATATATATATACGGCGTTAGTCCTACATTGCACAAGTCTTCGCTGGTGACCGGCACTTTCTGGGAATATACCGTTACTAATTTATATACTTTCCTATATATCTTTTCTAAATTTCCACTATGTACCCTTATCTATTATTTACTTTCTTATATATTGCCCTTATGAATACATAACCTAAATAAGAAATGATGGTAATAATACTAACAGTCTTGATCCTGTGGTCGGTGCACTCGTGCGCGAGCTTGTTGGCGAGCCGCGCCACCTCGTGCGACTCCGACACTATCGACTTCGAAGTTGTTAGCACCTCGCGCTGCTTGTCTGTGAATCAAATACATAAAAGCAATTATTTTTTTCGGAAATTCCCTTTCCATATAAAGTGATATGAAAAATACATTTCAGGAATAGGTCTGGTACTTTCAGCTGAAAAATTTTCGTTCATAAAGTGTCATTCAATAATCTTATCTCATTTTTATCTTAAACTCAAAATCATTTATTTGTACTTGGCTTGTAAACATATTTTTTCCCAAATACAAAAGACTAAAACACCCACCTTTCACCACTTCCTATGTATTTTTAAGATTAATTATTATTGGTTTATTATTATTTAAAGTTAAGATGTAAATATTATTGGTTGATTAGATTAATTAATAACTATAACTTAGTCTAAGAGAAAGATTTGCATGCCGATATTATGGCGAAACATGCAAAACAATATCATAATATAAAATCTATGTCCAACCATGTTTCACGTAAATAAATATTCTTATTCTTCTTATTCTTTGATCTGTTGCAGTGACTTACCATTGCTCATATAGTTGGAGAGTTTGGCCATGAGTACGGCCATGCGCTTGGCGACGGCAACTATCTCGTTGTCGCGAGACGACCAGTCGCGAATGGCTACGTGCAGATTCAGTGCTTCATTCTACATAATAATATTACAAGTAAATATATAATTATAGGACAGTAGATAAAGCTAGGTTATGTGAATCCAAAAAGTGGGTAGTAAATCAAAAAAATATAAAGGAGTCTGCGCTGATTGTTGGCCACGGTGGCTGTTCTATCAAAGGAGATCACCCAGCTACGCAGGACATAAGTATTACAATGTTCAAGCTTTTACGCAGATACAAGTACAAAATAGTCTGTTTTTTTATTTTATGTACAGGAAGTAAGACAGTAAACTTACATAAATGGGTTGGTCAGGTCCTGGCTGCGTGTTGAAGATGGTCTCACCGCCGAGCACTGCTTCTACCGTCTCCGTCGCTTGTAAGATCTGTTTATTGTAAAATATTAAGTTATTTTAGCATATTCAGTAACGTGATAAGTGATTCATTACTTCCTTCCTGAAGCGAAAAACGTATAATTTACAATTACAGGCAAGTTTCAATAAGCGATTTTTTACACTACTGCATCTGGACCTGTGATATCTGAACTTTGGAATGTCCAAACCATTTTGAGCAAATGTGGTCAGCTTCCTCAGCTCGGGACGGGACTAGGACAGGCCTACGTGTTCATGTGTGAGGAATACCTTGGCAGTGGTATCCTTCCAGTCGGGCATCTTGCTGGCCCTGGTGCCCGGCTGCGGCGTGGCGGCGCTGAGCTGCAGCTGCGCCTCCGACAGCAGCTTCCTCAGCTCGGGGTCACCGGCTGCCTCGTTCGAGGACAGGCCCACGTGGATCACGCGGTTGGCTAGTCTGAGAAAGGAGAAACAAGTTTTGCAAAATGGATTGAAAATTGTTCGCGGGTAAGCGGGTATGAAAATGGACTTTAAAGGGTTTTTATATTGGTTTAACTTTAAAACCATTTAATCGTAATAAACAAGTCTACATCATACATAAATTATGATGATATACAATAAAGGAATACAGACAAAATTGCAGAGACACTAACCAAAACAATTGTCACAAAATATGGAGAAGATAGATTTTTGGAAAACACAGATATAATCAGGTAAAGACCCTCGGAAAATACTATGTAGTATATAAATATTATTATTTATATACTACATAGCATTATTGCTGTTGTTATATTATCTTACTTGGTGATGGCGTTAGATGTGTGTGCACACTTCATGGGATCGTTGTGTTTGGTGGACTCCTCGCGCATGCGCTCCATCGTCTCGCCTACAAGGGCACATAATTATATTTGTTAATTGAATAGTTCTGTCCGCAACACTTGGCTTAACAACCAGTTTCAGTGGGTAGTAGTAAACTAAAAGTTTTTCTTTCTTACTTCTGTTTTTTACTTTAAGGAGTCGGATGTTTTATTTATTTAAGTCATCTTCCCACAACAAATCCTTACGAAAATTCACATGACAACATTTTAGTACAGACACCAACTCCTCAAGCTACTTCAATCTGTAACTTTTGCCATATTCCTCTAGAAATAAAGTTGAAAATGCACTATACCTGCAGTTTGCACAAACTCCATGGGATCAACGGACTGGTCGCACAGGTCTCGGATCTGAGACAGCGAGTCCGTGTACTTGGCTAACAGGGACTTGTACTTCTCTATTATCACCTGGATAATATCAGACGAGTAAAAATCTTAAAATACCCCCAAACAATATGCTACCGAAGTTCCACGGGACGATATGAAATCCATCTTTAGCCGACTTCAAAAAAGTAAGTCTCTGCTTGATGTACGTTTATGCACGATTATCTCACGCTTGTCTGAATAGATGTTGATGCTGTTTCCAGCATAGTATATTAGAACTTTGAAGTTGTAGTAGACTTAGAAGGTTTTCGGTATATTATCATTGAAGTCGATTTTTTACCTGCGATGTGTCTATACAGAATAATAACCTATTTCAGTGTAATGAAAATGACTAAGTATAATACTATTGATTTTAAAATTACCTGGTCATTAGGAGAGGCGACCCTTTCCTGTGCAGCTTTCACCAACATTGGAGCCAACAACTCCGCCTAAGAACAGAGTTTTAGTAAGTTTGTGTCGATTTACTTAACTACATTCAAGGCAGTTTAATACACATATATAAAAGTTATTATAACTTTAATACATACAAGACGACAACGGGAATACATAAGAAGTAGTGCTTTTCAAGGGATGTGAATTGCAGCTGTAAGGTTAAGGTTCAGCTTCTAGAGCCATCATAACCAGTTTTTAGGGTTCTGTACCCAAACGGTAAAACGGGACCCTATTGTTTTCGCTCCTCTATCCGTCCGTCCGTCCGTCCGTCTGTCACCAGGCTGTATCTCATGAACAGTGATAGTTAGAGAGTTGAAATTTTCACAGATGATGTATTTCTGTTGCCGCTATAATAACAAATACTGAAAACTAGAATAAAATTAATATTTTGGGGGGCTCCCATACAACAAACGTGATTTTTTTGCTCATTTTTACTCTGGTACGGAACCCTTCGTGCGCGAGTCCGACTCCCACTTGGCCGGTTTTTGAAGGCATAAGATGTCATGTTGCTGAATCTAGTTAACCCGGTCAAGCCCGACTCGCAAAATATTTATTTTAGTCTCGTTTTCAGTAAGTTCTCTATAGCGGCGTCAGAAATATATCTGTGAAAAAGACTGTCAACTATCCAGGCCGATATATTTTAATGACAAACGGACAGCGAAGTCTGAGTAATAGGGTCCCCTTTTGCCTTTTGGCACGGAGTGAGAAAAGATGGAGGTGCCTTAGTGGAGGTAGGTCAGGCGTCATTGATTTTTGGTAATATAAAAAATATGTTCCAAAGAAGGTGTATAAGGGCAAAAAGGTAACGCTACTTTCTTAGGAGATTTTCACAATCTAGGCATCTCTCTAGTAATTTTGTTGACCATGCAAGGTAAGGAAGCCTTGAATTACCGTACCTGTTCGCTACAGGAGTTGAGCTGTATGCTACCAGCGCTGCGGTCGGTGTGTGCGATGAGCCGCGCCGTGCGGGTGACGCGGCCCAGCTGCGCCAGCAGCTCGGCTATCTTGCGCTCCAGGATCAACTTGCGCTTGCTTTCGTCTAAAATCAAAATTAAAAATTGTTTATTCAAACTTGGCTGCAAAACAGCACTTTTCGAACGTCAGAAATTTACAAAAGATAGCCCCCAAAACGCCCACCCATCACTTCTTCCTATGTGTTTTTGGTGGGAAGAAGTAGTGGCGCCACAAACTCTCCAGCAACACATGTCTGTCTATAGGTTAGGAGAACCTTTCATGATCATCCTCCGAGCCTTTTTCGCAACCATGTTGGGGTCGGCTTCCAGCCTAACCGGATGTAGCTGAGTACTAGTGCTTTACAAGGAGCGACTGCCCTGCCTGACCTCCTCAACCCAGTTACCCGGGCAACCCAATACCCCTTGGTTAGACTGGTGTCAGACTTACTGGCTTCTGACTACCCGTAACGTCTGCCAAGGATGTCCACTGACAACCGGGACCTCATCGCTTTCTTCAGCTCTCGTACTCGCTCCATTAGTAAGCTGGGAGTGAGATAGTGGCACAACTCACCCTTCTCATAATCAGCGAGCAGGTCCAGGTCAGCGAGGGGAGCTTCAGCTTCCATGAAGTCCTCCACCACTCGCGTCACCACGCCGCGCTCGATCGCCTTCTTCAGCTCTCGTACTCGCTCCATTAGTAAGCTGGGAGTGTTATAAGAAGGTTCGTAGTTTAGTTATAGTTATCGGCACGAATCTTGAGCCTTGACCTTCATTTGCGTAGAAGTGATGTTGGACCAAGACAGTTGACTAATAAAAAAAATAATGGGCTTGATGAAAATAACCATTTTGAAAATATATATCTATTTTTCATAATTCTAGTTTGAACTGTAAATTTCTTACATCTTTATTTAAATTTAAATTATAGAACTCTAAGTAAAAATATACTAAACAATTACCCTTCTTGGCAGTTGCGTCTAAAGAGCGAATTTTAGGAGTAGGCTCCACATCACCATCATCTCCCGAGCCTTTTCCCAACTATGTTGGGGTCGGCTTCCAGTCTAACCGGATTCAGCTGAGTACCAGTGCTTTACACCGAGCGACTGTCTATCTGGCCTCCTCAACCCAATTACCCGGGTTACCCGATATATTATGTACATACAACATACAGAGTAGGCTCCATACAAGGCATAAAACAAAACAACATAGTTACCTGTACTGTTCATGATCATACTTCTGAGTGCAGGCGGTGAGCAGTTGTTCCGTCTCCTGCACTAAGTTGCGCATGTCCTCCTTTTCTGAACCTTTCAGATCTTCCGTTATCTGAACAAAGAACGAACTTAAAAATCAGGTTACAGGAAAAAAGAAGGTGGATTTTTGGAGTATCTGATATATATAATTTCAGGTCTTTTGATTTAGAAGTTAGTAATGCTTTTAAAAGGCAGCGCAAACCTATTGGTTTTTACATGGCTACGTTCCAAACTGTAGCGTTTGTGCCCGTAAACATGCTAGTTGTGGGCTCACGCTCATTTTATTTGCAAATAATTTGGTAGATTGAAAGGAACTTACACAATATTGTAACATAGAAATAGTCTGTGTCCTACCTTATTTGCTACTTCAATGAGATTGCGTACTGCTTCCTGACCGTTCGTTTTGATTTCAGCTTTAGAAACAGGTTTCAGGAGCCATTTGGATGCAGCATCAAACCTGTAGAATAAAAAAATATTATATTATCTATATCCATAAGGGGATCAACCAGCTGCGCAGGACATATTATAGTGCAGGCATTTGTGCAGATATAGGTGCACTCACTATTCCTTTACTCTCATAGCGCGATGGGACGGACATCCGACACCACCGGAGAGAGACAGGCGCAAAAGTCGATATGTGTAAGCTCTTATAATATTAAAACTTGGTGATTCAATTTGAATAATTTTGTTTTATTTATGTTGCAATACGAATGGTTAAGTAATACTTACTGTTTCTGAACGTAGCTCTTCTTTTCTCCCTAAAAAAACAAATAACAATGTTAGAGTTCATCATTTGAAATTCAAGTAAATCAGTTATTCACTTATCAGTTAATTTCTACCAGAGGAATCAATTTGGCGATTTTACATATTTTCTATGCAAAAGCTGACAAAACTTCAAACATTGTTTTCAGATAAAAGTTAAACCCCAATAAAAAAAGTCGAACAAGTTTAAATACCTCAGAATCTTCAGTGGAACCTTCTAGAAGTTTGACGCGTTGACCGGCCGACCTAAGATAACATTTAGAAATTATACCAAACGATCATCATCGTTTATCATCATCATCATCATCATCATCATCACAAGTCTTTTCAATCATCATCATCATGATCAAACAAATTATTAGTCAAGTGTCATATTAAACAGAAACTTATACATACTGTATACTCTTGAGCAAATTCTCGAAAGCGTCGAGCACGTCCCGCCTCTTGTTGTACATGACCCATGTCATCACCTTCTGATCCTCAGAAGTGGCCTTCACTTCTTTCAGTAACTCCTCTTGGTGGGACACCAGGGCTCTGGTCAGCAAAGAGTATTATTCCATTATTTGTATGTCTCTACCCGACCACGGGACTACAGAGTCCCGGATTTTTTGGAGGCGAACGTGGGGCCAATGCCAACACGCTTTACATTATATTATTCTTCAGAGCAAAAGATTTAAACATACAAACAGTTTTAATTTATTAAAAAAATGTCTATTTGATTTTTATCTTGACGGAAGTGTAGACCCCAAAGACCCATCATAGCTTCTTCTAGACCCCTTTGAGTACTAGGAAGGAGTCAATTCTTCCGAATTAACTATTAAAGATATAACCTAAGAACTCCAGTACATTTGGATCTCGGATAAAAAGTACGTTTATTTAAAATGAAACTAATCGTTTATAGTTATCGGCACGAATCTTGAGCTCTGACCTACATCTGCGCAGAAGTGATTTATTAGCAAAGAACCAATCCCGAGTGACGGCTATGACGCGATGCACTGCGGGCCAATCACCGCTTTAGCCCGCCCCCGCGCCTCACTTCATACCACAAAAGGGACCCAATAAATTACTTAACTATGACGTTAAAATAAGGTTCATTTTGCAGCCACACTTTTTTGTTAGTTTTTTTAAATAAGTATTCAACAGACGTTTAAAAGTTTTTGTGGTACGATGGATAAAATCTAAATAAAACTCACAGCGAATTCTTGATGACCTCATCAATTTGTTTCTGTGTTTCCGCAGACACCTCGCTAGCAGTCACCACTAATTTCGGATCCTGTAGGACATGGCCAGCGTCTTCCACTTCGTACATCAGTTTCAAGATTTTTACCAGTATTTCATCCTAGAAAAATATTTAGTTTGAAAAAGTGACTTCTTGCCCTATGGCCTATACTATTATCTTGGGTTGGCGCAATTTAGGCAACTGAGTGAAGATGAAAAAATACATATTTAAGAGCAACTTTCTTCTTCCTCCTGCCCTGTTCCCAATTTTATTTGGGGTCGGCGCAATATTGGAGAGGAATCAATGTCTCTTTAAAAGTTTAAAACTACAATGACAATACCTAATAAATGTTTACGCAAAGGTATAATAACAAAAAAAGACAAAGTTTAAACTGAAATAATCTTAACTACCTTATCATTAGGTTTCTTCTGGACTGTACAGTAATAATCCTTAGAACATTGAGTGATGTCTTTTTTGCATTCTGTAAGTTTTTCTTTCAGTTCACCGTCTTTTGTCTTGTTGATGGCATCATCCAAACCGTCGAGTAGATCCTGAACCTGACCTTTCAGGATAGACGTCTCTTCTTCCAGCTAAAATACACACCATTATACCACTTGACATTATTATATTATTTGAAAACTTGTTTCAGACACTGTTCTGTAGATATTTTAACAAAAAAGCATAATTATTAAAAAAATGTCAGTAGTCTGTTTCTGTTTTGTTTACAAACTCGTAATATTTTTTCCTGATTTTGGATGACCTGCAGCAATCGGTAATACACGATATTTATTTAAAAAATATTAAAATGATATGCACTTAATAATTATTTTGCACACTTACTATATATAAATCTATACTTATAATAAATCTGTAGAGAGGTCAATTCTGTACATTGAATATATTTCCAAAATAACTATTAGGGGGTGATTAGTGATCGATACTGATGCCAAAAATGCAATCAGTAAAATTTTTGTCTGTCTGTCTGTCTGTCTGTCTGTCTGTCTGTCTGTCTGTCTGTCTGTATGTTCGTTATGGAAACAAAAACTACTGGACGGATTTTAATGAAACTTGGCACAAATATTCTTCACACTCCTGGGCAGGTTATAGAATACTTTTCATCACGCTACGATCAATAGGAGCAGGACAGTGAAGGTAAATGTTGGGAAAACGGGAGAAGTTACTCCATTTTTTAAGCTTCCGTCGCGTGTGCAGCCTTAATGGTTACAGGTACACAGAAACCATGTACGACGGAAATATTCTTCATAAAGTTATGTAAAAAATATCCCATGGCAGCATATGTCTATCTTTTATGGTTGACTCACAATAACACGTAAAACTCTCGGTAGCTTAGCAGTTCGGGGCTTTCTGATTATATTTGTCTACTATTTCGTTTATAACACTCTCACTCACACTAATTAAACATAGTTAACAGTATTATCTATTAATTAAAAAAAGAATGATTTAAATCGGTAAAGAAACACCAAAGTTATACATGAAAAACCGTAATAAGCCACCGCGCGTGAATACTGAATCACGCACGCTATAAGGATCATTTTTGTGCAACGGTCGCCGCGCTCGACGCGACTCGCGGCGCGGTGGCTGCGCGAGCTTCATACAATATTTGGCTGTTGGTGCGATTGATGCGAATAGACGTTCAGAGCGTTCAACCTTATTGCGCGACTTTTAGGTTTTAAATAATTTATTTTTAACTTTCTTTTGTTGTTATTTTATAAAATAGGTTGGTACCTATTAGTTATTTTTGTGTTTAAATATTCGTTCAAATTACAAATTATTAATAGTTTACATTTTATTACTTAAAGAAGCAGTAAGTACGCATAGATTTAGATAATTGGAGGGGCTGGTGTTTATTATTTCTTCCTCTCTTTGCACAAAGTCCGACTCTAACGCGGACGAAGTCGCTGGCAGAAGCTAGTTAATAATAATATTTAAAATGGTATAAAAATACACATTTAAATCAGCACTTTTTACACGTAAATATTTTTGATAAGCGATATGAAGTCGGTATTGAATGCAAGACGAACCACATCACTATTCTTGTTCAACAAACTATTCTAATCGTATGTGCTACACATACATCTTCATACATACCTGTCCATGTTCACTGTGCCTGGCCACGATGACGGAGACACAGGTGTTCTCGGCAGCCTCCACAGACTTCTGCAACTTACCCACGTCCACCGGACCCAGCTTGCCGATCGAATCATCTTTTTCTGACACTGATAACTACGGAAAAGAAACGTTACATCATAAAATAGTTAAATTAAGTTCGAAAGATGAGAAATATACAAAAAAAAATCATGGGAGTACACAAAACTATATTATTTAAGACAGTAAGCCATTGAAACATGTAGTGGTCCAAAGGGCTAACTACGAATTTCATGAACCGAATTGTGTGAAGCTTAATGTCAAAATTCAATCTCTAATGGCAAAGCACCGGATAGATTATAGAAATCAGTTATTGAATATTTTTATATTCGCAGTCTTCACTTTTCAATTAGCACATCATCGAGGTAAAAAACTTACTAGATAAGCCGCTTGCGCCGCACATTCAGTGCTGTTGCTGATGGCTGAAGCCACGTAGTTCATACTCTTGAAGAACTCTTCACGAGACATTGACTGGTCACTCTTCAGTTTATCTGTGTACAAAGAATTTTATGTTGTAAAATGAACTGCAATGCAATGCAATGGTGAACTGGTGAAAAAAGAAGCTCATTTAGATAAAACCATAACTACTGTTTTCGAAATGTTTTGTAAATAAATTATGTTTTCACTAGAAAAAGCTTGCCAAATTACGCTTTACTACCCGTGCCGATAAAGAATGGGATTAGAAATCGCGACAGCTGTATTTACCTCTCGCTCATACACTATAGCACATGAGCGAGAGTTGAATACAGCTGTCGCGATTTCTAATCCCATTCTTTATCGGCACGGGTTGTACTTATTGAGAACGTGAATAGAGGAGTTTCTCCATTTTTCGTAAACCTGCAGACTAACCTGACGTATCGAAAGAGCTTTTATAGGCCTATCTATACTTATAATAAATCTGTAGAGAGGTCAATTCTGTACATTGAATATATTTCCAAAATAACTATTAGGGGGTGATTAGTGATCGATACTGATGCCAAAAATGCAATCAGTAAAATTTTTGTCTGTCTGTCTGTCTGTCTGTCTGTCTGTCTGTATGTTCGTTATGGAAACAAAAACTACTGGACGGATTTTAATGAAACTTGGCACAAATATTCTTCATACTCCTGGGCAGGTTATAGGATACTTTCCATCACGCTACGATCAATAGGAGCAGAGCAGTGAAGGTAAATGTTGGGAAAACGGGAGAAGTTACTCCATTTTTTAAGCTTCCGTCGCGTGTGCAGCCTTAATGGTTACAGCTACACAGAAACCATGTACGACGGAAATATTCTTCATAAAATTATGTAAAAAATATCCCATGGCAGCATATATCTATCTTTTATGGTTGACTCACAATAACACGTAAAACTCTCGGTAGCTTAGCAGTTCGGAGCTTTCTGATTATATTTGTCTACTATTTCGTTTATAACACTCACTCACACTAATTAAACATAGTTAACAGTATTATCTATTAATTAAAAAAAGAATGACTTAAATCGGTAAAGAAACACCCAAGTTATACATGAAAAACGGTAATAAGCCACCGCGCGTGAATACTGAATCACGCACGCTATAATTCGCTGCGCGAGCTTCATACAATATTTGGCTGTTGGTGCGATTGATGCGAACAGACGTTCAGAGCGTTCAACCTTATTGCGCGACTTTTAGGTTTTAAATAATTTATTTTTAACTTTCTTTTGTTGTTATTTTATAAAATAGGTTGGTATCTATTAGTTATTTTTGTGTTTAAATATTCGTTCAAATTACAAATTATTAATAGTTTACATTTTATTACTTAAAGAAGCAGTAGGTATGCATAGATTTAGATAATTGGAGGGGCTGGAGTTTATTATTTCTTTCTCTCTTTGCACAAAGTCCGACTCTAACGCGGACGAAGTCGCTGGCAGAAGCTAGTTTTAACTAAAAATTGTTGACGTTGACCTGTATTACAGGTAGATGAAAACCTGAAGATGAATACCTAGGGAAAAAGTTTTCTTTAGACACAGGCGAAGGGGAAACAGCTAGAAATGATAAAAGATTTAAGTCTACATTAGTAGCAGTAGTTACTTACGTAGCACATCTCGCTGGTCCCGCAGACTGTCGAGGCAGTGCGCATACGGCATCGCGGCAGTCGGCTGCGGCGCGCTCTGCAACACGCTGCGCTGCAAATGCATGCTGCGCTGCACCTCGCCTAGTGCTGCACGAGATGACGAGCCTGTCTCCACGCTTGACACCTGTATGGAACATCACCATCGGCCATTATTGAAAATATCATAGATCAAAGAGAATATTCAAAAGACAAGAGCAGAACACACCAAGAGTTGAACTTGCAAGAGTATATAAAAATAAATAGTTTAAAAACTAAAAAACACGCTTTTTGGAACGTTTCTTAGCTAGTCATGTAGTCATCAGAACTCAGAGCGTTTGCAAAACTTCATCCTAATCGATGGCCGGGAAGTGGGTCAATTAGATTCCAAGATTATCTTACATACAGAGTTACAAGTGAAGCTAATAATATAAGCGTGCCAATAAATATGTGAGTTTATAATAGGCGTTTTATGTGCATGCCATTTATGCATGTAAAGTAAACATTGAATAGAGTGAATACAAACCAATTGATTGATGGACTCGTTGAGCTGACGGGACGCATCTGTCAGTTTTCTTCTCATGTCGTGATGTTCAGGATTCTGAAACCAGGCACTCATTTACGCCATCCATTATCAGCATAAAAATACATTTCACCTCTTTATAATTCCCAATGTAAGTTGCCACTGAATTTAAATACAATATTTTTTTGTAAGACTCACCTGAGAGACGATTTCGGCAGTCTTAAGCAAGGTGTAGGTGGAGGTGCACATTTCATGGACAGCTTCTTCAATCTTCTGAGACTGCATCGGACGCTATAACAAATACATCATTTATGATTTTATGTAAATGAGAGAATCTGGTAAATAATGTGTAAAATTCATTGCAGTTTCGAACCACACAAAGATCGAATGAGATATACAGCTACTTTTTCCGAAAAAAACATAGCGCAAGTTATATTTTGTGAGGTATGGTTCAATACGAACCTACAATAAACATGACAAATGGAGAAACACGAGGATGGGTTCAATACGAACCTACAATAGATATGACAAATGGAGAAACACGAGGATGGGTTCAATTAAGAAGGTTTGGGCATGAACATGAACGTGAACGGATATAATGGTAAAGGACGGACCAAGGAAATGATGGATGGATTTTGTGACAGTCAACATGGTGAGAAAGAATGTTATTCGTGAGATGACGGCAGATATAAGAGTATGGAAGGAGAAAACATGCTGCTCCGACCGCAAAAAAACGCTACCCGAGTTCGCATCGTCACTGGCAGCCGCGGGCAGAAACATCAACAAGACGCGTGAGGCGCGCGGCCACTCGCGTCCGTTGCTATTCCGGTTTGACTCGGGCCTAACCCTGCACTGTAAAGGGCCCTTATAGCCAGATGGCCTGCTGCAGCTGTGTTGCTGCCTAGTATACTGTTACCTTGGTATCCTTGAGCGCTCTGGCAGTGTTAGCCAGCAGCAGCGCCAGGTCGGCGGTGGCGTGCAGCGACTGCGGCCGCAGCACCGTGCCCGCCAGCGAGCTCAGCTGCGTCGACAGCTGATACAGCTTGTCTTGCAGCTGTCTGATAGCATAATGATAGATTTACAACTCGCCGAAATTTGCAAGTGTCTGACTTTTAGCAATAAACGTTTGCATTCAATGTCATTTGATATCAACCAAGAAAAACAGGACATCGACGAGTCGACATCTCCTAAGGATGCCCTGGGAAGGGGCACATGTGTCGAGTACAAGTTCGGTTGCATTCCTATGAACCTTGATGATGAAAGACTCTTAACGCCAGTTCCTACTTGCGTTAAGAGTCTTTCGAATGAGCAGTTCAATACTTTCCTAAACTTTTTGAAAGACTTGTCCATGCTGAGATGTATGTATGCAATTATTCGCCATGTCTTAATTAAGGAGCAACATGGATTTGTCAAAGACACCACACAAATTTGAGAGAATATTGATAACAGACAACAGACAGACGCGGTATACACTGACTTTCAAAAGGCATTTGGTTTGTTTCCTATATAACCAACAGGACCAAAAGGTAACGATCAGTGGATTCGAGTCTAGTTTTATTCATGATACACCAGAAGCCCCTAAAGGCTCAATTTTAGGACCCGTTTTATTTGTATTGTTTTCAAAGGACAATGGGCAAAGTATGGTGCCTGGGCTATCAGCGGCCAGCGATGATTTTATGATTTATTGATCTTTTTTAGTCTTGTTATTACTTTGTAGAAGTATTATCCCCGTGGGGTATTTCAAACCCCCAAAAAATACGTTTTTGTTCTCATACGTTTTCAGTACTTTGATTCAGTAAGAACACCTTTGTTTAATGCAGTAATGGTGAAGGATGGTAAAATAACAGTACTAGGTGATCTAAAAAACGTTACATTATTATAATAATGCATATTCTATTGATTTTTATTTATTTACATACAAGTTTGAGGTTCCTTCCATATAAAATAAACTAAAATATCTCTGAAATGAATAAACTAACATAATGAATAGGAAACATTTTTTTTTGTTTGTTTTTTATACCCTAAAGGCTCACAAACTACTGAAGCGTTTAGAAAAATTCTTTCAGTGTTGGAAAGCTACAGTCTTCCCGAGTAACATGGGTTATATTAATCCCGGTACGGTTCCTAAAATATACAGCTGAAACCACGGGAAAATGGCTAGGAATATAACATAATAGGGGGAAAATACTATACATAGTATTTAGCCTACTCCTCGGTCTAAATCACACCTAAGTCCGCTGCGGGTAACCTAATCTCCTCAGTTTGATTTCTAGCCCAACCTAAATACCACACCACGCACATAACATGTGCGAAGCATCCCAACGCCCGCCTTCCACTAAGACATGAGCAGTAGTAATGTGCCAAAGCTTGTCGTCTGCGCATTTGTCGATCAATAACAATGTATGAATAATATTTTCTGGACCTTACATGTCTTGATTGTATTCGGGCACGTAGTAGCCAAACGTCGTGCTCTGTGATGTAGTCACTAAGAAGATTTTTGGCTTCCGGTACACTTCAATATTATATAAGCCCTGTACTAGATGCTCAGCATAATAACTTCGGGCTAGTTTGATTTGATACGTGCCGAGAGCAAAGAGAGCAAGTCTAACCGGATGCAGCTGAGTGTGTTATAAGGAGCGACTGCCTAGCTGACCTCCGTAACCCAGTTACCCGGGCAACCCAATACCCCTTGGTTAGATTGGTGTCAGACTTACTGGCTTCTGACTACTCGTAACGACTCTCAAGGATGTTTAATGACAGCCGGGACCTACAGTTTAACGTGCCGTCCGAAACACAGTCATTGGTGTCCAAGATATACTTAGAAAGTACATATAAAGCTAGACAAGTTGCATTGGTATTTTCCTGATCTGGAATCGAACTAAAAGCACTCATACTTGAGAGGTTGGTTATTTCGCCGAGAGGGCGATGAAGTACCTAGGACTCGTCCTCGCTGGCCGCTGGAACTGAACGTGCCCCAAAGGGTGATTGCCATTAAGCTAATCCGGGGGTACCGCACGATCTCCCGCGAAGCAGCTGGCCTACTCGCCGGACTGCCACCGTGGGATCTGGAGGCGAGAGTCTTCTTGCGCCTGTACGACTGGCGCAAGGAGGATCAGCGCCGGGGGGAAACCCCGTTGCCGCGGCGAGTTGTCGCGCAGCGGGCGGAGCTCCGGCGCGATCTCATGGTGGCCTGGAGGGAGTGACTGTCGCAACCCAGTGCAGAGCACGCCACCATAGTGGCCATAAGTCCCCTCTTTGACTAGTGGCTTAGGAGGAGTCACGGCGCCATACTGCATGACGCAGGTCCTCACTGGACACGGTTGTTTCGGGAGGTACCTGCATCGAATCGGTCTTGAGGAGGCGCCCGGGTATCAACACTGTGCGGACAGCCCCGAGGACATGGTGGACCACACAGTCCAGGTGTGCCCTGCGTGGGAAGAGCACCGCCGGGTCCTCGTCGAGGCTTTAGGCGGCGGCGACCTCTCGCGTCCGGCCCTGGTTCAGGCCATGGTCCGGGGCGAGAGGGAACGGGATGCCGTCGCCTCCTTCTGCGAAGCAGTCATGATCGAGAAGGAGGAGGCGGAACGACAGAGAGTTCGCACCTCTCATCCCGGCCGCTGGACCAGGTAGACAACACAGGCGCCGGGTGTCGCGAGACGACTCTCGGCCACCGTTATAGGCGTGGCTCATCGTCCCTCTGTCTACTTAGACGACAGACCCGTGTCGACGGCGCGCGTTGTTCCACGCGCTCCTCAAAGAGATGTCAGCAACCCCAGCGGGGCCCAGTAGTGCCAAGGCCTGCCGGGGCTGCGGGTTGTTCGAAGGAGATACCGCGGCCCTGGTACATAAAAGGCCTACGACGGAACACGACGGTTTTTAGTCAGTAAGAGTCTGACACTCCCTCTCCGCTGCTAACCCACAGCGGGAGGGGTCATTTGATGATTTTTGAACAAAAAAGAGGTTGGTTATTTACTCACCAGGACACCACGTTTTTGTTGCATACATAAGAAACGAATAAAATGCATTTTTGTTTCTAGAGTCACTTAATCCTCTTACTCCACGAGTAATGGAATCAATGTAAAAAAACTTCTTCAAAATCGTATTTCTGGTTGTCAGGTCAAGCAGCAAGCAGTAAGTCTAGTATCAGAGCAGAAGTTTTAAGTCTCATAAAAGCGCGGAATAAACCAAAAATTAAAAGACTGCGAATAATTAAGCGACTTTGCTCCATACAATTTTGTTGCACTAATATGCAAATATCCTTTTTCCTAAATGTCTCACGGGGTAACGCCCATAGTAAAAGTTACTCCTAGTTGCAAGGGCTATCATTTGATACCAGTTTCATGCCTGGCCGCCGATAGCCCAGAAGTGCCCATTGTCCTTTAATATTCGTCTTGGTAATTTTTCAGATTTGGTAATTTTGAGTCTTAGTGACTACGACGTACGACGTATAAACTTATCTTAAAGAAAGTACATAAGGAGTTACATAAGGGAAGTTCATAAGGGGTACAATATGTACTTCGTTTTATACTTCCTTATGTACTCCCCTTATTTACTCTTATAATGTAATCCCTTATCGTACCTTCTATAACGTCTATATAATTACTCGGAACACTCGAATTTATACTAATATTATAAAGCTGAAGAGTTTGTTTGTTTGTTTATTTGAACGCGCTAATCTCAGGAACTACTGGTCCGATTTGAAAAATTCTTTCAGTGTTAGATGACCCATTTATCGAGGAAGGCTATAGGCTACTTTTTATCCGGGTTCGTGCCGAGGTTCCCACGGGATGCGGGTGAAACCGCTGGCAGAAGCTAGTAATAAATAAAAACTTACTTGGGAGTGCCCTCGACTGATTGTTCAGGGATCAGAAGCAGTTTGTCGATATCTTCTGCACTCAACAGAGGAGTGTGCTTAGATTGCTCCAGCATCTAGGAAATGTGTTCTTTTTAATATTACGGACAAAAATATTAAACTCTGTATGCCTGTATGTACACAGGAACATCGTTGACAAATAACCATTACAAAAATAAAAAGTTTGTAAGTAGAAAATATACATACAGTAGATGAAAAGAACATTTAAGAAAAAGTATATTGATTTAAGAAAAATTGAATATTAAAGTCTGAAATCACTCATTCGCCTTGAGCAAGCGTGGTGCATAACACGCATTCCCTCCCTGTCTGAGAAAAGCACGGTGGTCTGCAGTCATCATCCTCCGAGCCTTTTCCCAACTATGTTGGGGTCGGCTTCCAGTCTAACCGGATTCAGCTGAGTACCAGTGCTTTACAAGAAGCGACTGCCTATCTGACCTCCTCAACCCAGTTACCCGGGCAACCCGATACCCCTTGGTTAGACTGGTGTCAGACTTACTGGCTTCTGACTACCCGTAACGACTGCCAAGGATGTTCAATGACAGCCGGGACCTACAGTTTAACGTGCCATCCGAAACACAGTCATTGGTGTGTAAGATATACTTAGAAAGTACATACAAACTTAGAAAAGTTGCATTGGTACTTGCCTGACCTGGAATCGAACCCGCGCCCTCATACTCGGGAGGTTGGTTCTTTGCCCACTAGGCCACCACGACTTTTTGTCGGTGGTCTGCAGTGTGACTACAAAAAGGTTTTAAGGCTTTTTTGAAAAATGTCAATATCTTACCTCTAACAGTTTGGCGCTGATAATGGGCTGTTGCGTGTGCGACCGTAGATTATAAGCGTCGGCAACGTTGAATATCGTACGTTTTACCTCATCGACGGTATCAGCAACTCTGTAAGCAAAAATATAATAAAATAGCTGTTCCCGGGGCCTTCCTATCGTTTAAACCTTCCCTGGACCCTTACAAACATTTTAAAACAAAAAAAAAATACAAATCGGTCCAGCCATTCTTGAGTTTTAGTGAGGCTAACGAACAGCAATAAATTTTTGCTTGCAACATAAATTAATGAAGAACCTCTCGACCGATTTTGTGCAAAGTTTACATAAACTATTTACTAAATAGTCAGAATAAAGCCTAGACATTTGTTTTGGATAGGTGAGGCCGGTGAGGCTATTCTAGAGTTATAAAATTAAAACGAAAAGTGTCATTAATTTTTATCATACAAGCTGGTTATTTGCATCTATGTCAAACTAGCTTTTCGCCCGCGGTTTCACCCGCGTCCCGAGATGACTGCTTCCCGTAGCCTAATGGTGACAAAAGCTATCCTATGTCCTTCTCCTGGCTTTAAACTACCTCCCTGACAATTTTCAGCTAAATCGGTTCAGCCGTTCTTGAGTTGTAAGTGGTGTAACTAACACGACTTTCTTTTATATATATAGATTTCAGGAGGTTGACATAAACTACGTAAATAATAAATTGAAAGTATGGTATGCGTGAAAAAACTGATATGTGCTGCTTTATTTGTTCTTGTAATTGTTAAATTAACACAATTTTATGAATGATCTTTGCTTTGTGTGACAAAACAACAAACAAAAAAAATATAACTTTATGTATTTAAGCATTTTTCGTCAAGAAATTCAATGCCACATTTACCCTGTGTCAGTCTTCTGCTGCTGGCCATCAGTGGCGGTATCCTTGGGCGGCGGCGGCGGCTTGGCGGAGGCGGCCACGGCATAGGCGAGCGCGTGGCACAGCGGCGCCGGCTCGCCTCGCGCCGCGCGGCTGCGCGCCACCACCAGCGCCCGCCCAGCGCGGCGCCGGCTGCACAGCGGGCCTGGGGCGGTCTGAGGGAACACATGATGGCTCGAATCATCCTCTAAAGCTCTGCATCTACGCTAGGAGAGCCGAGCACGAGCGGAGCACGAGCCGAACACAATTCATCTAGTGTGAACCAACTTACAAGCCTCTAACGAGCGCGCTGCGAGCATTTCGTTCGTGCTCGGCTGCGTTCCGCCTGTTGTCGGTTTTGACGAACACAAAGGGATTTGCTAACAGTGATCGTTGTAGGTTCGTTGTACGTCCACACTTGACGCCGCGAACGACAAGCCGTGAACGGCTCCGCTTGTGCTTCGCTCGTGCTCGGTTCGTCTAGCGTAGACCCGCCTTAATAAGAGTATCCCCAACCAATTTGTCCAACCAAAATAGGGAGTAAGGAAAGATAAACGGAGATATCATATTACAGGTAAGTAAGGCATCTTTTAAGTCCAATTCGTATGGTGGGTATAACGAAAACGATCAGTTACGAGTGAACTAACAAAGCGTTTGGGTTCTTTGAGACATTTGTCAACGATTTTTCGTATCACAAAAATGGTCGGATCCAAAGAAGGCGTATTAGGACGAAAACAGTAACGTTCCTCGTCCCCCGCACATCCGCATTTTGGCATGCTATTTTCTCAGGCAATTTTCCGTCATGGCACCTCTGCTAGTCATTTCCAGTCAATCCAAAAACTGTTGCAATTGTCCACGTACAAAAAGTTACTTGCAAGTAAATGCTGTAAAGGTATATAGGTAGGTATTTATCATTTATAAATATATAACAGCATTTACTTGCTTTGGAGGACCAACAGCAATAGCATTTAATAATTATATAATGATTTATGTAACATGCAGCCAATTATAGGTCCCCACTTTTAACTATTGTATACATGATACTTATATCGTGCACCGACATGAAAGTATTGAATTACACAATAATACACAACTACAAAGTTCAATCATCCAATACAATCAAGTTATTATAAATTACCCTGTATCAGTTTTCTACTAAACAAAAAGCTTTTTAAATCGTAATCTAATCTTATTAACTATAAGAAGATGATATAGTTCATACCTTCTTCTGCTGAGTGATCTTCCGGACGGCGTTAGCGAGAGGCTCCATGTGCAACTCCTGGAAGCTGTCCAGGTTCCTCAGCGTGTCGTCCCATGCAGCACTGCGGGTGGCCTCTATGTGGCTGTATGTCGCAAATCTAGGGAAGCAAAACATTGTGAGTAATATGGATGGAGGTGGAATGAAGGTAGTGTGCTTTTTAATGTTTTTAAGCAAATAGAATTTTTAATTAATTGAGATGAAAGACAGAGAAGGGGTTCCGAGAACTAGCTCTTCCAGGACGCCATCGGAAAAAGCAAACTAATTCTCTCTTATTAATAAACACTGAGTTAAGTTATTCCAAGTTTAGTGTCGGACAATCTCGTAGCCCCGGCTGACAAAAGATCTTGGGTTAATACGATGATATTTACCTGAGCAAGTGACAGCTCTCCATCAAAGCCAAGAGTTTAGCTTTGAGCTGACCCTTAGCCTTCGGATCCTGGATGCCTTGTATCGCGCTGTTTATCTCCTTCACCAATACTTCGCATTCCTGAAAACATAAAATTGGATTATAGTTTAATTGCCAGTGTTAATCACGAAGGAAGGAAAGTTCGGCTTCCTTGAGTCGCAAGATTAGTCCGGATTGGTTAGTGATTTGATTTTAAAAATAATAGACGGGTTCCAAAGGCACACAGCTAGTAAACGACCTCGACGGTGCAATGGTGCACCATGCCGGACTACCGAAATGATGGTCCCGGGTTCGATTCCCGGTTCGGTCAACACTTATTTGCTGGCCGTGGTCTGGGTTTTATAATATGTAGCTATATGCAGTTTATCAGTTGTGTTAGCTAGCACCCATAACACAAGTTAATTAATAACTTACCATGGGGCTAACCGACCGTGTGTGAAAAGGTACCTGTATTGTACCGACATTATTAAAATCCTACCTGTCCCGACACGTCGATGTCCATGACGTCGTCTGCGCAGGTCATGACGGTGCCACTGAGCTGGTCGTAATCTGTGGGGCTCATCAGCCGCTGAGCATCCTCGCTGATCTTGCTGCATAACAGCTTTATGTTCTGGAGAAAAATATCAAACTCAAAAAAAATATTCAATACTAGCTTCTGCCCGCGACTTCGTACGCGGATCCTGTCCCTTATGCCAGCGACTATGGGGTCAGCAAAATCAAAGATCTGAATAGTCGCAATAGACGTGACCATAGGGATAAAAGTAGTGATTCTAATTAGACCGCATTTAAGTTGTGTGTGGCAAAAATATTACACGTAGGTATTATTTCGTAAAAAAACATTAAATAGATGACAAAGTCGTGGTGACTTAGTGGAATTCGTGGTGGTTTAGTGGGTAGAGAACCAATCTCTCAAGTATGAGCGTGCGTCTTTGATTCCAGGTCTGGCAAGTGCCTGCCAATGCAACTTTTCTAAGTTCGTATGTACTTTCTACGTATATTTTGGATACCAATGACCGTTATTTGGAGGGGATGTTAAACTGTAGGTTCCGACTGTCATTGAACATTCTTGGCAGTCGTTATGGGTAGTCAGAAGCCAGTAAGTCTTACCAAGGGGTAACCGGGTTGTGGAGGTCAGATAGGCAGTCGCTCCTTGTAAAACACTGGTACTCAGTTGCATCGTGACTGGAAGTCGACCCTAACATAATTGGGACAAAGGCTCTTGAGATAATAACGACAATAATAATGAGATATATGCACCGCAAGACATCTGAGGCTGATGACGGGGAGTAGCGACCCCGCGGGGCTATATATACTGAGTTCTCCAGGGAGAGTATACTGTCCCCCATCTCCGGCCGGTCGGAGTGAACCATGACGGGGGTAGGTCTCACGCCTCTGGCTTGGCTTGGCCGTCCAGAGTGGAGTCGCTAGAGCAGGATTAGTGGCCCTGCTCGGAGGGTAGGTGCCTCATGGTAAGCACAGGGAGCGCGTAATCCGCGTTTAAAGTCCGCCGAGGTATCCTCACCCTTCAGCCGCTCATGTCCCTATTGCCCTCTTGTTGCTATTCAGTGACTGGTTACAGTAAGTGAGGTGGCGAGTCTCCACCTGCCGTTTTTACATGTACCTAATACATTGTCATCCACTAACATCCCATCAAAATAGCCCAAGTAGTTTTCCTCCATAGTTAGCAATAGTTTAGCACAGAACCGGGGATTGTCTTTTTTTTAACGACGTCCACCGGGGATTGTCCTTGGGTTCATTTCTATAGTGTATAAAGGGATAATCGTCGGTTTTGTGTCACCATTTCATTAAAGTTGTCTCAAAAGGGCTTCAGCGTGTTGGCTTCGACCCCACGTTTGCCTCCCAAAAATTTGGAACTCTGTAGTCCCGAGGTCTGGAAGAGATATACAAAATAATAATGAAGATAAAACGCAACAAAGTTAGAGAGTGGAGGCTCGTGACGCCACGTCTAGGTATGTAAAATTTGTACTAAGCAGTGACTTAACACGAAATTCAAGCGTTGTTGTATCTTCGTTATTATTTGTTTGTGAGAGAGAGAAAAGAAAAATGCGTGTCCATTATTTTAGGGTTATCTAAAAGACGGACTAATTACTTATTTTGATTCACTATACCTATTTCATAACATTCATTTCTATACATTTCAAGTGTAGTATTGCTCTTGAAGTTCCACATCAGGTGTTCCAGATCTTCGATGTTTACACGTCAATAGAGAGTGCTTATCAGATTGAACAACTTTTGCTAAAACGTCATACCTCTATATGCTATAGTCTAGCTGGGCCCCTGGAGTTCCACATCAGGTGTTTTAGATCTTCAATTTGTATAAGTCAATAGAAAGTGCTTATCAAATTGAACAACTTTTGCTAAAACGGCATACCTGTATATGGTACAGAGAAGCTGGGCTCTTGGGGTTCCACATCAGGTGTTCCAGATCTTAAAATTTATAATCTCAGCTGAAAATGCTCATCAAATGAAACAATTTTTGCCACGGCACCATATTTGTATCTCTTATAGTTTTATTGGTCTGTTGGAGTTCTGCATCAGGTCTTCAAGTTTCGAAGATAAATTATAGCCTATATGTTGACCAGGCCTAATACTGATACAACAAAGAAAAAATCATTGAAATCCGTTCAGTAGTTCGGAAGATTAGCGTGTACAAACAAACAGACATACAGACATACAGACATACAGACAAACAGACACAATTTTTTTTTTGGATTTGTGCTCCATTACTGTTTCTAAACCCCACCCAATTATTATTTTTTTAATATATTCAATGTACAGACACAGTTTTTTTACAGATTTATTATATGTATAGATTAAAAATATTCAAAGAAATACAGCCCCAAAATACTCGCTCTTCATTGCAGTGTGAAGTATTTTTTTCTGAATGTTTTCTTTTATTCTTTCGAATTATCGGTCAAGAAAAACTTAGTATTTCTTGGTCAAACGTACAAATAATAATAATTTCAGAACTATTCCATTTGAACATAACTGAAATAGAGTTAGAATGGCATATATAATTATATTGCTTACCTCTGTGGGACCTTTGCCGACGACGCTTTCGTTCTTCCGAGCAGTTTCCTGCAGTGCATCAGCTTCTTTCACAAGGTCTTGTAAGAAGTCCTGACAAATAAATACGTATTTTATAGACCTTCATCATCATCATTATGAATCAACGAAGCAGATATCAGTTAGACATATTACATAACTTATACCACCAAAATCGATCAAGGAAAAGACTGCTAGAAAAGGAAGAGATTTGCTGCTGGGAGTGTAATACAATACTCCTTTTAATATAAAACAAACGGATACGATGTATTTCGAGACTTTTGAGTTTCTATTTACCTTCAAAATTACGGTGGCTACCTACCTATAATATTATAACTACATTTTAACAATAGCTCCTCTCTTCATATTCAGTAGCAGCAAGTTTTATTTTTCCAAAAAATACGAAATAAACAGCTCGACTACTAACTCTAAAGTCCACAATATAGCTCTGTTCCTGTCCAGCCCTAGAAGGTCTGGTTTGCAGCAGCGTCATCTGCAGGTCCTGCGTCGCTATCTCCAAGTCGTTGCGCTTGTTTCTGTCCTGTAATATTATCATGAATTTTAGGATATACTAGCTTCTGCCAGCGGTTTCACCCGCATCCCGTGGAAACCTCTGCACGAACCCGGATAAAAAGTAGCCTATAGCCTTCCTCGATAAATGGGCACTGAAAGAATTTTTCAAATCGGACCAGTAGTTCCTGAGATTAGCACGTTCAAACAAACATACAAACTCTTCAACTTTAGAATATTTTAGGATATATTGGTCTTCTTATATGTTCCTAGGTTTTGTAACTACTCTTAGATTCATTTGAAAATTTGGCTTCAGGCATAATGCTGAACTGGACCTGTTTGGCATTTCTATTAATGTACTTTTCCACCCTACTTGTGTGTCTTGTGGTGTGTCAATAAATGCATCTTTCTTTCCTTATTTTTTTATATTACACATTGTTTTCTAGGTTTTAAAAAATCACATTTCAAAATTACATTGCTCTGTAATTTAGCTCACTTCATTGAACCACTTTCTGCAACTACTACGGCTTCGATTTTTAGATCTTTATACATATATTATATTATTTTATTTATTTATTTTTATTTATTCCTTTATTTCAGGCAACTAGGGCCCATAAAAATACAAATACACACATATTATTCATAACAATACCTATAAACTAATACATACAATTATCCATATTAGTATATAAAATACTATACATCTATAAAAACTTAAACATACTATAAATACATACTTCATATTCATAAAACTAATGCACACGATGTGTCGGCGTCGTGTTTCGCTGACTGGTGTCACGTAGCCGTTTATATGTACTAATACATAGCTGAACTAATAATTATGTAATATCTTGAGAAGTCTTACCCTCGGTGATCTCTGAAACCTGGCATTAGCAAGGTCTAACGCACGAATGGCCTCCTCCAGCCTGCCGGAGTAGCCACTGTACTCCTTCTTTAGCTCCGGAGACAAGTCACCATGTGCCGCCATATCCTGCAAAGTTTGTATTATAAAATATATTTTCCTCACGGCAAGTCAGTGATACGAAAACCAACCCTTTGTTGCTACTGGATAGATGTCTTATTTACCCTAAAATGTTAGGTTTATAATCAATATAGAATTTACGAAGTAAAATAATATTCGACGCCGCGCTCAGCAAGAGGCATGCACGCGGTGGCTGGATAACTCACAGCTTCTAGGTGCTTTGTCCAGCAGCGGACGTTTTTAGGCTGTTAGTACGACGAATACATTTTTTTAATCGCTACAAATACAGATCTGATACGTATACTGAAAGAAGATTAATACGAGACTAGAGTTACAAAAACTTACCTTGCTTCAGCTGCGTCCGCGCAGGTATCATTGCGATTGCCGCCATAGGCCTTAGCGACAAGATTAACATAAAGCACATTTGTTATTAATGACATTAGCTGTAATTATGTATGGATAATGTTAAGTTAGTCACAATATTTTAAATTTTAATAATACAAAAATAAACATTTTTTTTTTTTGAGTACTGAACTGATATTCAGTAGTTTCAAATTATTGTTCTCATTATACAGATTTATCTTAGTTTAACTGAACATCAGATGGTTAGCGACATCAACAAAAAGTTACAATTCGAGCACTACTGTGTACAAAAAAACGGCGACAGGGTTATGTTTTACATGACATCATATATTTTAAACACAATTTCATCGAAAAAATCAACAATCAAGCATTTATTAACAAGCCAAAAACTTAAAGAACTCACCTTTGCAGTATCAAGGACCTGCACAGCCAACTGCCTCATCACACTATCCACATCGACAACAGGCTCAAAGTCCCTACTCCTTCCTAACTTGCCATTCTTCACATCTTTCCTCAAGTTCTCCACTAACTCCTCAAGATGAGCAGCCTCAGCAGTCAGATTGTGGACGGAGGGCTGCTGGCTGCTGGTGAGAGGAGACCAGGTCTTGGAGAAGGTGGTGAGAGAGGAGGATAGGTTGTCTGCTGAGGATATGAGAGTTTCTTGGCTGGTGGTGTGGTGGATTGTTGGGGCTATCAGCTGTGGAAGAAAAGGGTATTTAAATTAGTAATTGTGACTGCAAGCAGCACTTTTTGTACTGTTGAAGAACTATAATATAAGACGAGTTTAAATACTTTTATTTTCCAAAACAAATTAGTTTATTTAAGACAGAATCATGGAAATGCAACCATTTCCATGATTGCTTGATACCATAACATACAACATAGTTTTTAGCACTTTATCACGTCAAATTTACAAAATACTATGTTAAACTTCTTTTTCTACATGTAGAAGAGAGTTCAAAGTTAACTATTGATTTCAATCAAAATAGCGATAAACTAGAGTAATAGGTCAAAATATTCGATATTCCAAAGATGTCCTATTAGTAGTAGTTCCTGTTTAGTTACCTTAGCAGTATAAACGAGTTTGCCAGCAGCATCAACGCATCTAGTACCCGCAGTGCATATATCCTGCACGGGACTGGCACCAGTGGTACTGGCATCACCAGTAGTACCAGCAGTACTGGCAGCAGTGGCCACGTTGCTGGCTTCCAAGGCCAGGCGGGAGGCTGTGTCGCCGATAGCCTTCGCTCGGGATATCACCTGAGATAAGATATTCATAAGTGTATTTAATTAGGCGACATTTGTCAACGGGTGTAACCCTTTAGGAAACAAATAGAAACGTAGTAGTAAAGCAATACCCACAATTATTTTTCTATAAAAACAACAAATTTTTGGTGATGTCAAATTCAGGCAGTCACAGTAAATAGTCTTAAGTCTAAACGGTAAGGGATTTTTTATCTTCATCAAAGGTAGTCTTTTTTACTCAACTGCTTATGGAAGGCTACATTTTTTAAAAATAAATAAATAAAATTACCGTGACATTAAAAGTAATAATAACATACCTCTTTCTCCAAATTGGGGTTGATATCGCTGCTTACTACTCGCAGCAGTTTAACCGACTGATCGCCAAATAATATTGCTGCTTCGTTCAATTTCTGCAAAAATAAACCATTGATCGTTCGTACAAACATGAAGGTTTGTACGAACGATCACATATGCCAGGTTTACAACACAATTATATGATTTTAAATAGCGAACATAATAATTATAGATATCTAGTTTTAATAATAGCAAATATTATATATCTACTTTGGTACTTATCGAAAAATCATGAATGATGAACTTACCTCTTTCCTGCTCTTAGCAGCTTCACAGATACTCTTGGTAGCGTGGCACAGTCCAGTCATGTCGTCTAAGAATGTCTTCCGTGCCTTGTCGGGAAGAGAATCGCAGATTGCACTGCCGTCTGAAAAATAATACATAAACCTTACCCCACCTGCATTTTTATACTAGTTCAAACATAAGGCAATCTGGACTTTGAAGTCTGAAATCGGTATCCGCCTTGAGTGCACGTGGTGGTTCATGCTCATTCCTCTTGGGTCTGAGAATAGGCTTGTGCCTTGCGGTGTGTTAATGAAAAGCCTGATGATGAAACACCAAACCCATGATATTCAGAGCAGCATATAAACATGAACTGATGAGAAAACCTCAAAAAATAGTTACCATCCACAACGCTCTTCACAGCATTAGTAAGTGATACAGTTGGTTCCATTGCAGCTTTATAGTCCAGTTTATCGGCGTCTGAAACGAAATAAAGAGCAATTTCATCCAACTTCCCAGAAATCATGGCTCCTAGTCTAAATTTCAAATAACTGTGACACGATACTTATGATAGTTATTTTTGAATCTACTAAGTTAGCTGGAACTTTGGAAGTACCTAATTAAAGGCTCCAGCAGACCGGATGCGTATGCGTAGACGTAAGCGTAGACGTGCACGTAGACGTGCACGTACCATGAGTTGTAATGTATGGAAATGTATGAGACAGGCCACACCGCTTGCGTAACGACGCGCACGTCTACGTTACGCAAGCGGTGTGGCCTGTCTCATACATTTCCATACATTACAACTCATGGTTACGCCGTAACTACGCGCGTGACTACGACGTGGTTACGCATACGCATCCGGTCTGCTCGAGCCTTACATAACGATATTTATAAAAAAAATAATACTCCTTGTAAAGCACTGATACTCAGCTACATCCGGTTAGACTGGAAGCCGACGCCAACATAGTTGGGTAAAAGGCTTGGAGGATGATTATCAAAAAGTGTAGTAGATAGTATTATTGGGATCTGGCCTGTGGCGCCAATAAGTCATAGTTTAAGTCAAATAGCGCTTCGTAGGGTCTTATAAAACATCGCACTAGCTGACCTCTAGCTCTCTATTTAAACGGGGGAGTTCTAAAACGATCACAAGACCTATAATTTTCTTACAGGGGAGCCTCTATGGTCTCCTAAATAGACTGTACTTACAGTTAGCAGCGACCAGGTTAGCTACATGCACTGCAGCCCGAGCTAAAGTGTCTTCCATATGCTGTTCTCTTCGGGCAACCTCGGCCGCGGCCAGCGCAGGACCACTTACTGTACTACTCTTTGCGTTGTACAGCTGTAAGTTGTTAGAAAGTCGTTTTCATTTAAAGTAAAATGACATTATTGGGTTTTATTGGGGACGAGGGAAATATTCAGATTTTTATTGTAAAATAGAAATGCGATGATTTGTGTATTGCATAATTTGAGAGGTAATTAAAATAATCGATATACATTTAAAAAATAGAAAGTTTCAAAAAGTGGATCCTATAGAGAAGAACCGTCAAAGAAACTCCAGCTAACTATTTACCTGTTTAATTCCATCTTGAGCAGTCTGCAAGCCCGTCTCGGCGCTGTCTATCATCTCGAGGAACTGCTTCTGTGCTCGCTTCTCTTCTTCAGAAGCTACTGGTCCCTTCGCGTCTATGCCCACTATTTTCACTTTATCTAATGGATGAACAATTTGTGTGTAGGAATGAAAAACACGGATTTAACAAAGTAACCATTTAAAGACTATTTTAACAAGTTGACTTTTGAAATAACAAGGTTGACTTTCTCTTTACGGTCTGTTAGAAAAGTGAATTTTAATGATATTGGTTCTCAAAGAAACTTTTAACAAAACTGGTGGATTACTTTTTGGCTAACTGAATCATCTTCCTCCGGCACTTATCCCAATTAATATTCTGGCGTCCGCACATACTGTCTTTTTTTTTACATAGGTACACTTTTATCAGACGTCAACACAAGTAACATTATTTCATATCTAATTTCATACAATCCATCCATAGTTTTTTGGTCCGTAATCCTTATTAATTCTCAAAACTCTCCTCATAGCGCAACCTTTGCCCTAAGCTGGCCAAAGTTCACTGCAAATGTCAGTTTTCTTAATGCAACTGTTCTTAGACATATGCATAGACTGAATAAGACCACGTTATACAACACTTACCCTGACTCTCCTCAGCTCTGAGAGCATCGAGGAAGGTCTTGGTATCATCAGCATGTCGTGATGCTCGCACCCCCGCAGTCACTGTATACTTGGGGTCTCGAGCCGGCACTGCTGGCTTCCTGGTCGGCACTCCTGGCTTCGGACCTGGGGTATATCATTCATTGATTACACATTACAAACTCTTACTCAAAATCATTTATTTAAACTTGGCTGCAAAAAAGCACTTTTTCAACCTCAACATTTACAAATAACGATAACCAAACCAAAATCAATTGTTAAATCACTGATTGGACCAGTTTAGGCAGTTTCAAGACGGTTATACATAGTTAAATGGTACAATTCTTGCATATAAATATAAGATTGCTTCAAATAGTTAAACGACCTCAAATAAAATGGTGCATTATACATATATAATCCACGCAAGAATATCTATTTCAGCCCAGAATTGTATAGTTTAGTTATTTTTGTGTTTGTATGAGCATTTGTACACAACTTACCCTTCGCTGGTTTGCCGTCCGGATTGACGATGTTCATCAACTTGCTAGACGCGTTGGCTAGCTTAGCTGATGCTTCGTTCAATTTCTAGAAGAGGAGAATAAAAATACATTATAATTTTTATCAGGCAGATGATAGCCGAATTTAACAGGAGCCTCAACGAAATTCCAGGATTTACCTGGAATTTCGTAACAAGATGACTGAATGACTGTTTAAGTAACAAGATGACTGAATATAGCTTACTGACAGCAAGGTTTCTGCAAGAATTTTCAGAAGAATTTTTGTTCGAAAAATTTTACAACAGTGATCAAAGAATTCTGGTTATCAGAAGAGACATATATCAACAGTAATAACTGTACCTGAAATGGACCTGTGTGTGTCAAATCACACTCATTTTTTATGTACTCTTTTTCCTCTACATGTGTTTGTTTTATGTGATTTTGATGATTTTTCCCTCTTTCTGTCTTACCTGTGGATGTCCATTGCCATCACAGATGTCTCTCACAGCGCCGCATATCTCGTGCAGCTGTCGTACGGCAGCCGCTTGCAATGTCGGCTCCATAATACCGCATAGCTTATGACAATCTGTAGGTAAATTATTGGGTATCAAAACTTCAAACACAGCAGAATAAAAAAATACTAATTGCAAAAGGATTTCATTCAGAAGTCAAAAGTATTACGAGGGTACTTTCACGTCGGGGCACCGCTTCAGTATTCATTTATGAAAACTAATATTACTAGATGGTAGCCTGACCTGAAAGTATAACACCTCTTATTATTTTTGACTTTTAAATAGTAATTTTGAAACGTTTTCATTTAAAAATTTTGAAACTATGATTCGGAACAAATCCGAACAGGACATACATAGATTTTTCGATTAAGCCAACGTTACCTTGCACAACTTGCGGCATCAGTTCAGTAATGGTAGTGACAGAACGCTCTGCTGCCGGGTAGTCAGGGTTCTTGCCATCTAAACAACAAGGGATTTATTCAAAAACATCATAAAATCTTAAGTATCTTCTGCAGTTTTACTTCGGTATGGCCTGCAAGAACTCGTAGCTAAGTAACATCTGCACGGGTCGAACAATCATAAGGATAAGCAATGCTTGCCGCGGTCGGTCTGTCGATGAGTGACCACCTTGTCATAACGAGCTTCTCCTAAGAAGGTACCTTAAAGTAAGTTCCAGCTGTTAATCGTACTTTATTGGTAACCAGTCTTGCCAAAATATATTTAGTTGCCCTGGTAACACGTTTTACGAGATCAGATAGGCAGTCGCTCCTTGTGGCACACAGGTACTGTTCATCTGGTTATACTGGAAACCGACCCTAAAATGGTTGACAAAAGGCTGGGCAGATGATGACTTCTCTATATTCTTGTCCTTACCAGAAGTAGCAGCAGTAAGTGCAGCGACTGCAGTATTGAGCAGTGCGAGGCGACGAGATAGCTGGCTCTGCAGTGTCGCCCCGTCCGATGCCGACATCATTTGACAGATGACAGGCTGCAAATACAAACAAATTATGGAATAATTTTCAATTGCCACACTTTCAAGCTATTTGAAAGGTTAATTTTAAACCGCCTTGCTAGCCTGGTCGATCCAAAGCTGATACCGGAACAGGCTGGATTCCGACCCGGAAAATCATGCTGCAGCCAGACCCTCAACCTTACCCAGCACATAGAGGACGGCTTTGAAACCGGCAAGGTGACAGGCACTGTATTCGTCGACCTTTCTGCGGCTTACGACACTGTCAACATTAAACGCCTGCTGTGGAAGGTGGGCGAACTTACTGGAGACCGTAAATTTGTCGGGGTCCTTGGTGAGCTCCTCCAGAATCGCCGGTTCCAAGTACACCTTAGCTCCGATAAAAGTCGTTGGCGAGCCCAAAGGAATGGCCTACCCCAAGGCTGCGTTCTAGCTCCGTTACTATTTAACATCTACACCAACGACCAACCATCTACCCCAAACACGACTCGCTTCCTGTACGCTGATGATCTGGCCTTGACATCACAGGGATCTTTTGAGGAGGTAGAGGAAAACCTAAATAAGGCACTCGAAGACCTGAGTACCTATTACCAGGAGAACGCCCTAAAACCAAACCCCTCAAAAACTCAGTCGTGCGTATTCCACCTGCGCAACAGAGAGGCGAGTCGAACCCTTAACATCCAGTGGCGAGGTGTACCTATCAGTCATTGCAAGCTACCAAAATATCTGGGTGTAACTCTTGACAGGTCGCTCACTTTCAGGAAAAACTGCGAGAATATCAAGCAGAAAGTTGCCTCCCGCAACAACCTGTTGCGAAGGCTGACGAGCACGACCTGGGGAGCCTCACCAACGGTGCTGCGAACCACTGGCCTGGCACTCTGCTACTCCGCGGGCGAATATGCGTGCCCAGTGTGGAGTCGTTCCGTTCACGCTGGGCAGGTGGATGTAGCACTGAACGAAACGTGCCGCATTATAACTGGCTGCCTCAAGCCGACCCCGTTAGAAATGCTGCACCCACTGGCCGGCATTGCCCCACCAGATGTTCGCAGAAGCGTAGCCTCTGGCATCGAGAGAGCCAAACTCGAAACAGACCAACGACACCCCATGCACAATTACACCTCTGTGCCACAACGGCTTAAAAGCCGCAGGGGTTTCTACAAAACCGTTGCTCCTGTCGATGGTGAGGCCTCTCGTGCCAGACGGGATCTTTGGCGATCGAGGAGTTTACTGCCCTCCCCGTTTGTCCCGCTCTTAGGCAGTCTCTAAACAGACTCCGAACACAGGTAGGCCGGAGCAAAGATAATCGATCCAGGTGGGGTTTCGCGGGCGGGGCGGACCTTGGGTGCGAGTGCGGGGCTGCCGTGCAGACGATGTCCCACCTAATCGCATGTCCACTGTGCCCTGACACCTGCTCGCGGGAGGACTTAATGAGCGCATCCGGCCGTGCTCTCGCTGTGGCGGAATATTGGGCTGACATAGTGTAGTCTCATATGACATGTCATCGACTCGAAAGAAGAAGAATGGAATAATTAAGATTTTGCCTTTAGATAGTCATTTTTTATTATGTACACTAATTCATAATACATAAAAAACAGAAGTTTATGTGACACAGTGGGCGAACTAATCGCTAAAAGCCGTCTCTTACACATCTAATGGATAAGAGGAAAAATTTAATTCAAACGAATCTAAAGAATTTATTAACCATTGTGCATTATGTGAAACTCTACCTTGTTCAACTGCTGTTCAGCGGCGTCGAGATGTTTCTTGGTTCCAGAGACGGTACTCACAAACTTGATGCGTTGCTGTTCTTGGTGCGGTGACAGCGACACATCATCTGGAGTGATTACAAAATGTATAATCAGTCTATTAATTTAATTTGGTCGCCATATATAATATTGCGACTCTTTTATGTATCACCCAATACAACAACCTGTATAATATAGTCGTCTTATATGCTACAGTATCTCTGTTTGATATAGTCACCCTGTACAATAACAATCAATCCTAACTAATATTATAAATGTGAAAGTAATTCTGTCTGTCTTTTCTTCACGCCTAAACTACTGAACAAATTTGTGTGAAATTTGGTACAGACATAGTTTTTATTACAAAGAAATATAAAAATAAAATTTATTCCGGACATAGCGACATCAATGGTCAAACCAAAAATCTGTCGGAAGTCACTATTCCACTCACATTAAGTTGCGGGCAAAAGCTAGTGTAAAATAAGGTCACCCTGTATGATGTCAATGTACAACAACAACGTCATCCTGTATAACACTCCACCTGTATAAAACTGTAATACAGGGTCACAATATAATATCTTTAACCAGTATAACATAGAGACATCATACAATTTTATGACATAATGATGCATACCTTTCTGTGCAGCCTTGCAGGCGCGGATGAGATCATCCAAGCTATCATTGAGCTGCTGGTGCGAGGAGTGCAGCTGCTCCTGCAGGTCAGGGTGCTGCGGCAGATGCGGTGAGCAGGCACTGGCCAGGGTATCAGCTGATTTACGCAGAGTCTGCGCTGCTCCCAGCAGCTGCGCACGACACTGCGGGTGTTGGACACTGGCGGCTGTTGCCTGTGCTACTGTTAGCAGCGCCTGTGCAGCATCAGCAGTATGGGCGCCGCGGCTGTCCAGCTCAGCTGCTGCGCCAGCATCAGGAACCTGCTCCGTCAGCCGTTGCACCAGTGATAGCAGTTCTGATGCCTTGCCACACGACGCCGCCGACAGACCGATCACCTACAACCATAATCCCCATTATCATCGATCCTGCTTGTAATCTCTCTCCGGTGGTGTCGGATTGCCGTCCCATCGCGCTATGAGAGTGAAGGAATAGTGAGTGCACCTGTGTCCAAGCAAATGCTTGTGCACTAAAATATATCCTGCGCAGCTGGCTGATCTCTTTGTATAAGAACAGCCGCACCGTGGCTAAAATCAGCCTTAAACGTATTATTTTGGGGTAAACATTTCTGCTTCTTAGCCTTTTGGCTAGTTTTGACTACATTTACAGGCGCCAAGTAAATGTAGCATGTGGTGTGTATGTGTGTATTTATTATGTGTTTTGAGGTATTATGCCATGTTCGTCCAATTGCATGAACTTTCGTACCGTGCGACACGTGTTGAGGATTGAGGCTTTTTGTAGCAAAATGTAAATAGAGTCTTTAAGTTTTATTAGTTTGAGGCTGTGGTGGAGGTGATTAGGTATGACACCCGTGGTAGAGACCACTATTGCTACTACGTATACTTTATCTTATTTTTATCATTCTAGCCATGTCGACTTTCAGTCAATCCATCGTCTTTTTTAGTCGTCACCTTCCTCTATATCCATCACATTCCTCACAACATGATCCTCAATCCTTCGCATTACATGTCCATACCATGACTTACAATTAGGGCTGCCATCTCGAATTTCGCCAAACCCGGACAAAGATTTAAAAAAACCCGGACATTTGACGTAAATGGCATTTTTTCCCCGGACGGGTCCGAAAATAATATAAAAAAAACCTTTAATTTTCATTTTTTTTTATTTCACACAATGTGTAATTTTAGCAATAAACAATTACAAAAACAAATCAATTTTTTAAACGGTTTTATTTAGCTCACCACCTTGGGTCAAATTTAGAAATTGAAATTTCAGTGCCTTCCTGTTGTCAGATTGATCTGAAATTTGGTACACACCTTTAATTCGGATGACAATACAATATAGTAATATCAATAACATTGTAAATCCAAGATGGCCGCCGGTACAAAATGGCGGATTACATATTTTTCCACAACCCCCTCAATATGGGTATCAAATGAAAGGGCTACTCAAGTAGAATACTGTCAGCAACCCCAACGGGGCCCAACAGGGCCAAAGCCTGCCTGGGCTGCGGGATTGTCCTAAAGAGTTACCGTGGTCGTGGTACATAAAAGGCCTACGACGAAAAAGAACGGTTTTTAGTCAGTAAGATTCTGGCACTCCCTCACAGCTGCTGACCCATATATAGAATGAGGAATATTCGGTAGGCATTTTCATTAAATACTAAAAACTAGAAAATAAAAAATCGGTAAAAAAAACTTTTAAGTTAAACGGTTTTACTTTATGTGCACTGAAAACTAGAAAATAAAAAAAAAACTGTTTAGTCCTTACCTATAAACCTACGTAGGTGGTCCCGGTCATATTAGACTAAAATAAAAACGTGGGGCCCTCTGAAATCCTACCTATGGCAAAGCATATCTTTATACTTTGGTAGATCATGAGCTCGGCGTGCGCTGGTGAAGCCGCTACGGCTGATTATTGATTGTCAAAATCTCCAGTTACGATTATAGTAAGTCGATGCAATCCACACCTATTATACCTCTAGAAGAAAGTACTACAGCAATAGTTAGGTAATGGGCCCCACGTTTTTATTTTAGTCTAATATGACCGGGACCACCTAGGTAGGTTTATAGGTAAGGACTTAACAGTTTTTTTTATTTTCTAGTTTTCAGTGCACATAAAGTAAAACCGTTTAACTTAAAAGTTTTTTTTACCGATTTTTTACAAAAAAATGTTATATCTGTGTCTAACGAGTTTCTCTCTTTTATCCATTGCTGATTAATTATTGAAAATATTCGCTCTACATTCGTATTATAAGCGGGTATGCAGAAAAAATATTCCGCAATCCTATTTAATTTCAGTGTACAGATGTGCATTCTTTGTTTTAAAAACATCGGCCAAAGCTGGTTATCGCTCAATTTTTTCTCTTCGTCTGAAAGATTTTCTTTCGTCAAATAATTTCGAGTCGTCTATATTAATGTTTCTTTCTTTCAGAAACAGAACAGTTTTTTCTACTTCAGGCCACGATGAATCTTCTGAAATGTTTTCCAACATCATCCAATCGAAGTGGTTGTACTCGCGAGGGTGTGCCGACGAAGGGCGGTCCGTTATTATTTTATCGTTTTATCGTTATTATTTTACTTACACCGAATGAAGTTAGCGTTTTGTATTATACTTAATGCCGATAAATACGTAAATACAGTAAGGTGCTTTCTTACAAGAAAAGTGTCCGGGTTTTCCCCGGACGCTTCTTGAAAACCCGCCCGGACGTCCCCCGGACGGGGTCAAAACGAGGACAAATCCGGGGAAACCCGGACGGATGGCAGCCCTACTTACAATGTTTTTTTCTATATCAAAAATAAAGAAGAAAATAAACGAATGTCCTCACCTGTTGTGCTTGAGCACTCTGGTTCTTAGGGCTGACGATAAACAACAGCTTGCCGGAAGCTTCGGAGAACTTGGTAGCAGCATCAGTAAGACCCTGACACAAAATACAAGAATTTTAGAAAAAAAAAACATGACCTTTGATACTACTTGAGACTAGTTTCACTGATTACTTATCAGGAACTTATCTCACAGATAAAAAAAAGAAACTTAGAAAAACATGACCCTTGATACACAAAACTAGTGTCAGTTTCACTGGTTACTGATAAAGTCTCTGATAACTTATCAAGAACTTATCTGAGAGATAAACTATAACTGGTTTTTACAGGTCTCGGATAGCCGTAGCTAGTAAATCTGACACCAGTCTAACCAAGGGGTATTGGGTTGCCCGGGTAACTGGGTTGAGGAGGTCAGAGAGGCAGCCGCTCCTTGTAAAGCACTGGTACTCAGCTACATCCGGTTAGACTGGATGCCGACCCCAACATAGTTGGGAAAAAGGCTCGGAGGATGATGGATAGCCGTAGCTAGGAAAAATTATGAGCAGCTTTTATCTAGCAGATAGCATTAACTATCAGATAACTAACTAGCACATTATCCACACACTATTAACAAACACATTAGCCAGTGTAACCAGGCTTAAATTATATAATTATTTCTTTACTTGTTATAACTGACCTCAGGTTTCCCGGCATTGTCACAGATGTCCCTGGTGGCGTCACAGAGCTGACGCAAGTCTTGTAACATGGCCGCTTGTTCTGCGTCGGTCTTCGTGCCACACAACTTGCGGGAATCTATACATAAAAGTAGTTTAAACTCAGTCAGTGACAGATTTTAACAAAAACTTGTTAAGTTACTAACTACAATTGTAACTATATTTTGTGATGTAACTTGTTAAGTTAGACATAATTAACGATTAACGATAACGACGGAAAATTATTATTGATTTACTTTATTAATAGTAAGTCAAGTCAAAGTAAAATCTAGACACACGGCAGTGTGTCCGCCAAGTTCGAGCAAAAAAAGCGACACACCGGCCGTGGGTTATATTACACGAACCATTTCGGGCCAAATTCGACCCCCCTGTAACTCAAAATCTATTTTATTTATGCATATCAAATTTCTAGTATCTGTTGAGACCCCCTCACTTATCTAAAATACAAAATTTCATTAATATACCTATTGTAGGTCTTGAGATATTGACGTCAGAAAACAGCTATTTTTACTATACACTCACTGACTGACTGATTCACTGACTCACTCATCAAAAACCTAGACCACTTCCAATGGTCGTATTGACTTGAAATTTGGCATGGAGGTAGGTCTTTATGTCAAGGTAAGGGGAAAAATCTGAAAATGGCCAAGTGTGAGTCGGTTTCAAAATAATGAAGGTGTTTTATACCCGGTGTAAATTTATACCCCTAAGGAACTAAAACTACTAAATTTATCTATATTTATATAATATATCTTCGAATGGTACAAAGGTTTGTATTTAGTCAAAGTAAAGTAAAAATCTGAAAACGGCCAAGTGTGAATCACTTTCGAAAATAACGAATGTGTAACTTTGATCCACGAACATAATATATGATAACATGTCATGTCAGTCAGTTGGTAAATCTAGTCCATTTATTTAATCTAGTTCATTTCTTTGTAAGAAACATAGTGTATATAAAAAAATCTAAAAGATAGTATAAATGAGACATTTCTTTAACTAACTTCATCATAAGAAAGAATAAAAATAAACAACCTTACAAAAATAAATGAAATCCCACCCAAAACAAAAATGTGAAAGACTGCCAAGTTCGATAATATGGGAATGCTTCGCCTATAAAAGAAGTGAGATCTGAATAAGTACCAAGTTCCATACACATACCTCAGTTAAAAATAGTTGCTTTTTAATGATGTTACTTGGCAAGTTTTCATACACCGTTATAAACCTACTAAACGCAATGAATCAAGTATTTAATTTTCTATTAAAACTTGGCGAAGCATTCCCATATTATCGAACTTGGCAGTCTTTCACATTTTTATTTTGGGTGGTAAAAAAATTCAAAGTCCATAAAAGCTCTTTCGAAACGTTGAACTAGTTGCACGGTTCCAAAGAGTTTGTCTCATGGAGAAGAACCGGCAAGAAACTCCATAGACACTCTTTTTAAAATAAAATAAAATTAATTACAATAGAATTAAATACACAATAGAATTTGTTGAGTAGGTCAGATAGGCAGTCGCTTCTTGTAAAGCACTGGTACTCCGCTGAATCCGGTTAGACTGGAAGCCGACCCCAACATGATTGGGAAAAAGGCTCGGAGGATGATAATTACAATAGAATTAAATTAAATAATAATAAAGCCTCATCCTACCTTGAACGAGTTGTGGCATGAGCTCGGTTATAGTCTTCACGGCCTGGTCTGCTGCAGTGTAGTCAGGATTCTTGCGATCTGTGTAAATAAATACGTAACTTAAGACAGAATAGTTCATCTGTAATTGAAACAGGTGAAAAATGTTCATCCAAATAATATAACATATTGATACTTATTTTCTGCAAGAATCAGCTATGTTATATGAAAAAATAATATTATAAAGAGGTACAATTTTTAAGCGTGCATGTAGGGATTTAAAAAAATATTTCACTGATAGATAGCTACAATGTTCCTGATTGCCATAGGCTATATTTTATCCCGATAAAAGCAGTAGTTCCCATGGGACGCGCGTGAAACCGCGGGAAAAAACATAGCTGTTATAAGATCTGACCTGCAGTGGCTGCAGCAAGGGCGGCGACTGCAGCATTGAGCTGCGCCATGCGATCAGACAGCTGATGTTCCAACGCTACTCCGTCTTCTTGTCTCATCATCTGACATAGTACTGGCTGCACATATAAACAATATCACACGTAATGAAACTACTTATTTTTTTGCATCATGAGTAAAACTGTGATATTTGACACTATATATAAATGGAATATCCACATAATTCGTTATCATTGTGTTCTCCACCCATGTACTTCCTTATGTACTTACTCCCTTATATTCTCGCTTATGTACTTCCCTGCCTTCTACCTTAGGAATTCTCCCAAAGGTCTCTCCTTCATCCTGCCTTATTTACACCCCCATATACTACCCTTATGAACCCCCCTATGTACTCCCTTAAGAACTCCCCGTATGTTAACAATAATGTTCTCTCTTATGATCTCCCTAAGGAACTCCTCCAAGGTAATCCCTTATTTACTTCCCTATATTTTCCCCCTGTAAACCACCTTACCAAGTTCTAACATATCGAAGTATAACTTGGCATACAGTAGGCAACCTGAGTAAAGTGGAACTGACCTGTTTAAGCTGTTGATCGACAGCATCCAATCGTTCCTTAGCTCCGGCGACCGTGTTCACAAACTGCACTCGCTGCTTCTCTTGTAGTTGAGGTGATGACACGACACCCACGTCATCTGTAGGGTCATATGAGGTATGTGAACTAGATGACAGGAGGTTTTGTTACTGAATAGGTATTTTTTAGCGCAGTACAAGATAGTATTTTGTGTTTGACGTCCCTGTATATATTTATGTATGTCAACATTTTATAGGTATTTTAGTGTAACAACTACTGAACTGGTACAGTACCTTATAGAATAAACAACATGAAAATAGTGTCAGGTAGTCAGCTCGGCAGCAGAACCGCGCAGCTTCTGCGCTGCTAGCATCACTGCCGACGAGTGTCTGACGGACTGCTGTAGAACACTCACCAGCATCTCTATAAGCCATCAGCACTCTCTCAATGCTATCATCCAGGTGTTGCTGCGAGGCCAGCAGCTGCTGCTGCGCATCAGGCTGCAGGTGCGGGGCGCAGCTCGCCGTCAGCTCGGCAGCAGAACCGCGCAGCTTCTGCGCTGCTAGCATCACTGCCGACGAGTGTCTGACGGACTGCTGTAGAACACTCACCAGCATCTCTATAAGCCATCAGCACTCTCTCAATGCTATCATCCAGGTGTTGCTGCGAGGCCAGCAGCTGCTGCTGCGCATCAGGCTGCAGGTGCGGGGCGCAGCTCGCCGTCAGCTCGGCAGCAGAACCGCGCAGCTTCTGCGCTGCTAGCATCACTGCCGACGAGTGCTGTGACGGACTGCTTGTATTCGCCATCTGGGAAATTAAATTAAAGAATAATAAAATTAAAAATTAACATTTTTCAATGACCTTCGCTACAGCCTGTGTCTCGATCCGAATTGCAACAGTCAGGTATATTCCTAATTATTGACGAACATTAATCATACACTACTCACATGTGCCACAGACATCATATGCTCGGCGTCTCCCAGCAGTCTTGCCCCAGTGATGGCGAGTTGCGCGGGCGCGGCGGGGCCCAGGGCCACCTGTACCCGTTGTGCCTGTTGTACGTGTGAATGTGCCTGACTGTGGGCTTCCTGCAGAGCCTCTAACTTCTAAAATATTTGTAGAAAAAGAAGAAACCATTAACAGACGCTTTACAATCGTATCTCAGACCTAAGAACGGAAGCGAAAGAACTAGGGCCTAAGATCACGGTTAAAATTCATGTTCGTTTTCTTAAAACAACTGTTTATAATGAATTTTCACAGCTTTTGTGTAGAAAGTATGTCAAAACGCCTTATTTATTCTTCAGATAGAAGTTTGAAAAATCGGCCCTAAAAGAAGCAAAAATTTAATGTCTCTATTGTTTACTATTTTCAGCACAATTTATCTTTCTTATCTTTCTACAGATACCATACCTGTTGTTCCTTCGGGTCGCCACGCTTAGGACTCACGAGGAACACTAGCTTATTGGAGGCTTTGCTGAATTCCGCAGTATTGAGTAGTGGACCCTGAAACATTACAGGCCATTAGTTTTAGACCTCAAACGAGTATCAAAATGACAATAAAATATTTCTATCACTGAAAACGAAACATTTTTTTTATGGAAATGATGTTTAAGCAGTCCTTAAAAAATGGCGTTTGAGTATTCGACGGTAGATATTAAAGTTACTAGCTTCTGCCAGCGGTTTCACCCGCATCCCGTGGGAACTACTTCCCGTACCGGGATAAAAAGTAGCCTATAGCCTTCCTCGATAAATGGGCTATCTAACACTGAAAGAATTTTTCAAATCGGACCAGTAGTTCCTGAGATTAGCGCGTTCAAACAAACAAACAAACAAACTCTTCAGCTTTATAATATTAGTATAGATGTAAAAACAATATTGGAATAGAATATCTCACCGGTTGTTCACCGCTCTCGCATATACAGCGGCTGGCGCGGCAGAGGGCTCTCAGCTCGTGCGACACGGCGGCGCGCTCCGCCTCTGTCTTCGCTCCCGACACTTTGCGATAATCTGAAATTAAACTGTACTGTAAAGGTGTTCGGTGCTCGAGGTTTTGGACGTTAGTACCGAGGCCTAGCTTAAACCATAAAAACAGCTGGACAAGTGATAAAGTGCAGATGATTGCAGCACATCAGGCTACCAAAATTTGAAAAAAACTTTTATCTATTTTTCCTTTACCTTACCTCTAAAGTGTAAGGTCCAATATTGATTGGGAAATTTGTAACGACACCAAAGTGATTCCTATTGTTGGATAAGATCCCTATTGCCCTATTGCCGAGAGAGTACCTATTGCTATTGCTTTAACATTTAAAAGTTAAAATTACTTACCTTGTACGATGAGTGGCATCAGCTCAGATATTTCTTTGACAGATTGCTCTGCTGTCGCGTAGTCTGGATTGTTCACATCTAAAATAATAAACAGAGTAATTACAAGTGCCGGCAGGGTAGACCAAGGAAAAGATTGTTTGATTGCCTGTAATACGAGTGACAAGTGCAAGGAATGGGCACTGATCAGAATACATATTTCGTTCCAAATAACTGAATCCTGCTACTGCCTGAATACTGCCTATCAGAGGCAGGAACAAAAAGAAGGATCCGTTATTATGTCGCACAACCAGAACGAAAACGACACAATTCAAAAAATTCGCAAATTGTATAAACCTTGCGAAATTATAATTATCCCTAACTTATTAGAAAAGAGCTGGATAGATGGTATAACAGTATACTGACCAGCCTTGGCCACGGCAAGTGCAGCGACGGCCGCGTTGAGTCGCGTCACTCGCTCCGACAGCGTCTGTTCTAATACTGCTGTGTCTTCCTTGTTCAACGGCTGCTTAGTTAACGGCTGCAGGGGAATAAAACAAAATCGTAACGTACATAAGGTAGCGTATAAGAGAAAGATATAAAGGAGTACATAAAGAGAGTACGTAAGGGAAGTAAATAAGAGAGTTTTAAAGAGAATTACATAGGGAGGTAGAGAAAGAATATATAAAGAAGTACATGAGGGAGTTTATAGGGGAGTAGATAGAGAAGTTTATAAGGTTCTCCCTTATGTGAACGAATATGTGTGACCAATTTACGTGAACTTGCCATTAGGAATTGTATGTGTAAATGTACGGACAGATTATCTTTACAAAAATCACAAAATCATATCGATTATTATTTTAGTAAAATGAGGATGATAATTGCAGGAGTAATATAAGACACCATGTACAGTACCTGTTGCAGTTGTTGCTCAGCATCGTAGATGCGGTTCTTGGCGCCAGACAAGCTGGTCACGAATTGCAACTGGCGCTTTTCTCTGTCAGTCTTCGCTGCATCAGCTCGGGTACCTGTACATTATGTTAGTTTTGTGTATTGTTCTTAAGGTCCTCTAAGGATAAAATTCCACCAATATGTTTTGCACACATCACTTGTTGTGCGCGCACTGCGCAAAGTTCACTTTTACTTCGCATTTCGCGTACAAAGAGGGTGATGGGTGTTTCTGGTTTCTTAGTTGAGTCGAAACATTTGTGCTGCCAGTGTGGAATTTCACCATAAAGATGTTGCTTATCCGGAGGTTTACAGGCCTGTAATGTGACGTTATGAATTACATTTTGAGCATCACGTTGTATTGTCATACTTACTAGGTTGTGCAGAATTGCAAGCATCAACGAGCTTATCTAGACTGTCGTTGAGCTGGTGATGCGATGCCTGCAGCTGCTGCTGCAGCTCAAGATGCTGTGGCAGGTGTGGAGAGCACGAGGCAGTCAAGGTATCGGCAGAACTGCGCAGATTATCGGCTGCTCCGAGCAACTGCTCTTTGCAGTGTCCATGCTGGATACTGGCAGCCGTTGCCTGTGCCACCGTCAGCAGTGCCTGTGCAGCATCAGCCGTATGGGCGCCGCGGCTGTCCAGCTCTGCTGCTGCACCAGAATCTGGGACCTGTTCCGTCAGCCGCTGTACCAGCGATAGGAGTTCTGATGCCTTGCCACACGACTCCGCTGATAGACCGATCACCTGCAAGGAAATTTTGATCAACTCAAACACTGGAACACCTTCATGGTCAAACCTACAACTCGCTCTTCAATAAGCCTTATAGTAACTTCTTCTTCTTCGTCCTGCCCTACGCCCTATTTCATTTGGGGTCCCTGTCACTTGTCATACTCACACTCACTCCCTGCTTATTCATGTCATCTTTCAGGCAATCCATCCATCTTTTCTTAGGTCTTCCTTCTTAAGCCTTATAGTAACTGAGACCAAGTAAAAATCCTCACCTCATTTTCTTTAGCATTATCAGCTCCAGGAGTGACGCAGAACACCAGGTTGCTGGAAGCTGCGGAGTACTTGGCAACAGCATCAGCCACACCCTACAAAAAACGTTGAATTTGTACCACCAGACGTTTATATTAAACTCTCTTGCAAGAATTTCTGACAGGTAACCCGATATAAACAAAATACTATGACGATTCTAATTTGGAAGAATTTCACTGTGAAAAACAATAGCAAAATTAAAATATTCGGTGAAAAACGAATTGCAGTCACGACTGACCTCAGGTTTCCCGGCATTGTCACAGATGTCCCTGGCGGCGTCACAGAGCTCACGCAAGTCTTGTAACATGGCCCTCTGTTCCTCGTCCGTCTTCGTGCCACACAACTTGCGGGAATCTAGAATTGTATATGTTCACATAGAAATTAGTGACAGTATAGATTATACAGGGATGACCGGGAAATAAAACCCTTATAGTTACCCAATCAATAAATGACATAAGAAGTATTTTGATAAAAAAATCCCGTAAAGTATTGAAAATAGTCAATCAAACATGGAAGAAAATAAGGTAACGAATATTTGTAAAGAGGAAAAAAAATCTGAGGGTCATCTTTATTATTATTTTTTATTTTTTTGTAAACTGGTTTATCGCCATGTATATTTTTTTAATGATGGTCACGATCCCCAATCTATGGGGGAACGACTTTGATGATGTTAATATATTTTTTTATGAAAACCGCCTTATTTTGTTTTACTTTTATAACACGAATGAAATTATTTAGGACCATAGTTATCCATAATATTATGATCAGTTTTTACAAACCTTGCATCAAGTGAGGCATTATTGAAGTGATGGTGCTGACAGCGCTCTCCGCAGCCACGTAGTCAGGGTTCTCGCGATCTATATACAATTAAATGTAATTAAGAAAACTTGTATATGGTATATTGAAATACATAATATACAGGGAGAACCTCAAAGCATTCGAAGTTGCTGTACCATCATTTCTTTCCAGCAATAACACATAGGAAGAAGTGGTCTTCTGTAAATTTTGCAGCCAAGTTAAATGAAGGAGACAACCTGGTGCATGACCCAACTCAATTTGACCCATACTTAGAGGAGAACCTTGTATACAGATTATTGCTTAAGAATTTCTTAACCTTTTTGAAATATGTTCCGAATAGTGGATCTACTAGAAATGAAGAATCATTGTTCACATTTTTTATTTGAAATACAGTATAAAGGATGGATCCTATAGAAACGCATTAAGGAAAATTTCGCAGTGTATTGAAGAAGCACTTGTTCAAAAAAACTGCATAGGTTCACATCAGAATGTCACAATTTATCCCAAGACTTTTCTGATAAAAAATCCGAGAAATGGTTCTTATTCCAACGTCCCCAAGGTCTCTATTCCACTGACCTGCAGTAGCGACAACAAGCGCAGCGACTGCCGCGTTGAGCTGCGCCAGCTTGTCAGCCAGCTGGTCTTCTAGCTGCACTGCGTACTCTTGTGTCATCATCTGACATAGCATGAGCTGTAGAAGGGAACACACTGACCTGCAGTAGCAGCGACGAGTGCAGCGACTGCCGCGTTGAGCTGCGCCAGCTTGTCAGCCAGCTGGTCTTCTAGCTGCACTGCGTACTCTTGTGTCATCATCTGACATAGCATGAGCTGTAGAAGGGAACACACTGACCTGCAGTAGCAGCGACGAGTGCAGCGACTGCCGCGTTGAGCTGCGCCAGCTTGTCAGCCAGCTGGTCTTCTAGCTGCACTGCGTACTCTTGTGTCATCATCTGACATAGCATGAGCTGTAGAAGGGAACACACTGACCTGCAGTAGCAGCGACGAGTGCAGCGACTGCCGCGTTGAGCTGCGCCAGCTTGTCAGCCAGCTGGTCTTCTAGCTGCACTGCGTACTCTTGTGTCATCATCTGACATAGCATGAGCTGTAGAAGGGAACACACTGACCTGCAGTAGCAGCGACGAGTGCAGCGACTGCCGCGTTGAGCTGCGCCAGCTTGTCAGCCAGCTGGTCTTCTAGCTGCACTGCGTACTCTTGTGTCATCATCTGACATAGCATCGGCTGTAGGGGGGGAATATGTTGAGAAAAGTAGTAATTAATGGTTTATTTGTAGATTGTGTGGCTAGGTGAAGAATGTTCATAAATTAACAAATACTTTATTTATCAGGAATAAGATCTAAAGTGGCGCAAATCGCAAAGGTAACTTCTATTAAGAACATACACATTTCTTCAAATAACTTTACCCTCTTGAAGTCAGCTAATAGTGTTTTATTCATGCATTCTGGCTATCGTGAAGTCACTATGTAGCAATGTCGAGTGGTTAAATGTCATAAATATTTTAGCGGTAGTCACATTAGGAATAATGTTTGAAGGCACCACAATCTCCAACATACCCGTGTAGACCATAAAAAGTACACTAACGAAATTGTAAAACTATTGTTACTAATATGTTTGTGTTGACTGACTTTGGTAAGTTGTTGCGCAGCGGCGTCCAGACGTCGCTTGGCGGCGGGCATGCTGTTGATGAACTGTAGACGACGTTTCTCCTTTTCTTTCACCTCCTCGCTACTCGTGGTATCTGCAAATATGCTTTCTGATCAGGGTGTTGTTTGTGGATACGTTGTGTCTGCGAATTTGTGGTTTCTTTAAACTTATCCAGAAAGTTATGTATCGTCAACTATACTTTCGTCCAGCTTCCTAAAGCGCCCCTTAAGAACTATTCTGCGCATCTGAAAGAAACAGCCTACAAACTACCTCAATAAACTGGGTATCTTTATAGCACTGAAAGAAGTTTTTAAAACGGAACAGCAGTTCGGATCTGAGATTAATGCGTTTAAGAAGATCAACTCTTCAGCTTTACAATTTTACTTACTACAGATATCAGAATTAAACATTTCGATTCATGTATCGTGGACTCGACTTATGAGAAGACTTCTCGCTTTCGAAAGCAACTTTAAAATCATTTTATAGGACTATTCTTCATATCATATTATTTTAGCCTACCTGCAGGTCCCATATTGCATATGTACGCCAACTGCTGCAAACTATCCTCAAGCTGTTGCTGCGTGTCTTTAACTCCACTGCAATCTGCCTGCGTGTCTCTGCAGGTGGACACTAAGTGTGTCGCCGTGTCGTGGAGGCGTGACACGGCGGAGTTGAGAGTGTCTTGGCAGCGAGGGGAGTCTATGCTGGCACTTGTCACCTGGGTGGGAGAAAGACAGAATAGGTAGAAATATTGAGCTAAGTTGGTAAGTAGAGAACATTTAATTAACAAAACACAAGATACACTGAAATGAACCCGGTTCTTTGTTCAAAAATATTTTTGAGTTGATCATAAACTTAAGAGGCGTCGGCGCGGTCGGCTCGCTGGCACAGCTGCCTCGCTTGCTGCGTCAGCTGCGACGCTTGCTGCCTCGCTGTACATACCTGTGCGACAGCATGCAGTGCTCGCTGGCACAGCTGCCTCGCTTGCTGCGTCAGCTGCGACGCTTGCTGCCTCGCTGTACATACCTGTGCGACAGCATGCAGTGCTCGCTGGCACAGCTGCCTCGCTTGCTGCGTCAGCTGCGACGCTTGCTGCCTCGCTGTACATACCTGTGCGACAGCATGCAGTGCTCGCTGGCACAGCTGCCTCGCTTGCTGCGTCAGCTGCGACGCTTGCTGCCTCGCTGTACATACCTGTGCGACAGCATGCAGTGCTCGCTGGCACAGCTGCCTCGCTTGCTGCGTCAGCTGCGACGCTTGCTGCCTCGCTGTACATACCTGTGCGACAGCATGCAGTGCTCGCTGGCACAGCTGCCTCGCTTGCTGCGTCAGCTGCGACGCTTGCTGCCTCGCTGTACATACCTGTGCGACAGCATGCAGTGCTCGCTGGCACAGCTGCCTCGCTTGCTGCGTCAGCTGCGACGCTTGCTGCCTCGCTGTACATACCTGTGCGACAGCATGCAGTGCTCGCTGGCACAGCTGCCTCGCTTGCTGCGTCAGCTGCGACGCTTGCTGCCTCGCTGTACATACCTGTGCGACAGCATGCAGTGCTCGCTGGCACAGCTGCCTCGCTTGCTGCGTCAGCTGCGACGCTTGCTGCCTCGCTGTATATACCTGTGCGACAGCATGCAGTGCTCGCTGGCACAGCTGCCTCGCTTGCTGCGTCAGCTGCGACGCTTGCTGCCTCGCTGTACATACCTGTGCGACAGCATGCAGTGCTCGCTGGCACAGCTGCCTCGCTTGCTGCGTCAGCTGCGACGCTTGCTGCCTCGCTGTACATACCTGTGCGACAGCATGCAGTGCTCGCGCGGCATCGTCGGCGCGGTCGGCTCGCTGGCACAGCTCGGCCGCCGCATGGTGTTCGTCAGGCACCAGCTGCCGAGCTTGCTGCGTCAGTTCCGACGCTTGCTGCTGAGCTGCACTTGATAGTTGTAGCACCTGTAAACAGAAGCAATTTTCTGCTGGACATATCCTTAAGACCTTTACTAATAAACCACAGAAGAAGGACAAATAACTAAACTCGTTACAAAAGCAAAATGCGATGGATTATGGGTAGTAAATGCTCTGAATGTCTAGTGACAAAAGGGAATTTAGATAGGTTAAAAACCTGTACATACCTACACCAAACAGAATAAAAAAATTAATAGGTAAGCCTCTTCATAGCAAACATACACAGTATACTCACATGTTTCTGCTTGCCCTTATCAGCGACGGGACTGATGAGGAATACAAGCTTGCCGGTAGCTGCGGCAAACTTGGACGTAGCCTCACCCTGATCCTGCAAATATTCCAAGATATATGTGTGATTAAGTCTGGAACATATGTATGTAATTGTCGACATAAGCCTTAGAGCGCATTTAATCCAATCAAACCAAAATTAGAAAAAGAGCTTAAAAAAAGAACATTCTTTCGCAACATTTTAACATTACTTTTTCATTGATACCGACGCAAAACATACCATTTTTTCTTCAAAAAAAAATTTGTCTAATGGGGATAGAATGAGAATTCACTTATTTATGTAAAACACACTAAAATCGTTTACCTAAAACATAATTACCACCATTTACCTACTTAAAAACCTGCATCCAAATCAATCGTTCAAAACCTACGGTGCCACAGACACTTAAATCAATTTTGCGTCGTTGTTTAAAAAGCTGATCAACTAACATACAAAACAAAAACAGTAAGTAAATATGGTAAATACTAACGTGTGGATATCCATCGCCGTCGCACATCTCACGCGTGGCGTCACATAGCCCGTGTATGTGCTTGCGCATGGCGGCGCGGGTCGCCTCGTCTTTGTCGCTGCTTACTACCTCCGAGTCTAGTTAGATTGATACAGATATACGGTAAGAATAACTTTTTATTATTAATGGCTCTTAACATAAATACTATACTTAATTGAACTTGGCTGCCGTAGAATGAAACACTGTTTTCAAAAAATTCATACGACATAAATTACAACTGAACTATTTTCAAAAAGTGGGTAGATAATATAAAGGTGCAGGTAGTCCTTTCTCGTTTCTCTAAGATTAAAATTAAGATACAGGTGCTTATACAATTACTTCGAAAACATATTGAAAACCAACAATAGTTGAGTAATTTGTTACCTTTAACAATTTGCGGCATCAACTCAGAAATGGTAGACATAGCCAGCTCAGCGGTGGCGTAGTCAGGATTCTCACGATCTGCGAATACAATCTCGATTATGTCCAAACTAAGTTCTGACGGGGCTGTGGGATTGTTGGAAAAAGTAAAAGGTACACGGCTACATAAGGGAAGGGTACACAAAGGGGAACGAAGGTGCGTCCATCCCACTGCACCATCTGCATCTGATCAAAAAATATTGGTTTATTTACTCGCGTACCCTTTATCATGTACTTACCTAAAGTCATCCCTAGAATCTCTCGTATCTATAGTTTGCATAATTCTAAACAAAGTCCGGTCAACTGATACCTATTGATCATGGCATCGGTTTACTAAATATCAGATTAAGATACATCATTGATATTTTTGTTTGTTCTTTGAGTGAATTCACATAGACCATTATATACATTTTAAGTTATGGCAAAAATGTTATTGTGCCCACACTATTTGACAAAATAAACTAACCAGCAGTAGCAGCAGCGAGTGCTGCGACGGCGGCATTGAGCTGCGCCATGCTGTGTGCCAGCCGCCGCTCCGATTCTTGCTTCTGTTGTTCAGAAGGAGTACTGCTTGCTGACTGTATAACAGAATATGTAGTGGTTTAGCAGATATGACGATTTACCTTGAAATGGTGACTAATATAGCAGCTGAACATTGAGTTACAATGATGTGTATTGCAAATTATAAACTGCAGGTAATACACAAACATTTGTAAAGGAATCTATAAATAACTGATGTGCGACAAATATAATTATAAAGTCACCTAAGACAAAAGTACTAGTTTGGTGACTAAAGTAGGTATAACTAAGCATACAAATTAATTCAGACGTGGGAATTGAGACACTTGAATAGTTCATAACATAATTGACTCAGTTATCTACGTCATTATCAAGAACATTAGCTACTTATAACAAGGCAAATTAGCATAAATAGGTAGTTATTGATGCCAACGTATTGATACCAATGAATCAATGTTGTTTGTTTAGCTGTAGGTACCATACATGAGCTGTACCGTTCAAGGGCAACAAATTAATTCCTTTCTTAATTACCTTAAACTTTACTTTCAAACTAATTATGTAAATACATTTCTTTTATATTTTTACCAACAATTTATTTTTTAATCGCAAATATTTGAACTACACTAACAATCGCCTCTACTATAAAATGTGAGTTATTTTTGCATATAAATTATCACCTACTGATAAATAATTACCTTTAGGTATCTATAATACAAACAAATACATTGTTACCATTTATTATCATTGTGTAGATAAGTAAACACAAGTGAACTAATCGATAATTTCGCGCGTATCATCATCGGCGCCGTGGCTTAGTTGGTTAAAGCGCCTGTCTAGTAAACAGGAGATCGCGAGTTCGAATCTCGCCGGGGCCTTGTGGAGTTATAAAATAACTTTTTGGCTTTTTCTTGAAGTTGGTATGCTGTTGCATTTTGTTTAGCTTTAACTATTGTTTATGCAATTTAACCCTAGAAGCCTAATCTACGCCTGCGAGACGTACACGCATTCGAATATCGTTTGTTTTTTTTCTAACGGTTGAAGCTAGCGCGTGGTGCTCTTCTGTTACCTCCGTGGCCGACGGGAGCTAGAGGACGGTGCCCGTATCGTTGAGGTAAGTCCCGCCATTTTTGATTTATCGAAGTGTTGCACGCCTGCGAGACGTATGTTTAGGCTTTGTGTAACTTTTAACTGAGATTGAGTGATTTTACTATTGCTTATTTTTCGTATATTTTATATCTTTTTTCGGCGTTGTTTCAGGTATAAATATGTCACGGTCTAATGTATTAGACGAAGACGATATTTTTGCAATTTTGAACGAGGAAGACAATCCTTCTCAGGAAGATTCAGATTCCGAAGTTGAGGATAACCAGATTATCGACAACGTTCAAAGCGAGGACGAAAATAATGAAGTGTCTGAGTACGTTTCGTCTTTACAAGAATCTGGAGCCTCTGAAGAAACCGACCCTACCCTTGTTGCAGAAGCTGGTCCATCATCTGTTGCAGACAGTGGCGGATTAAGAGTATCCGAGGCCCTAAGCACAGAGCCTGTGTAGACCCCCTATTACTTAAATGGAAATAGAAGGTTGAAGAAATTGACCGAGCAAAGCGAGAGTGATGCACATGTAGTTTCAAATGCGCGAGCGAAGCGAGCGCGAAATTTTTTTTCGGACTCGTAGGGAGTTAAAATTTATCCCAAACTTACTTAATTTTTTGTTTTTTTACAAATGAAAAAACGAAGGCACATTGTTTCTGAATACGCGAGCGAAGCGAGCGCGAAATTTTAATTATTTTTATTATAAACTCAGAACCAAAATTACGTACAATCAGGCCTCTGTCACTCGACGTACTTGCGCGCGATAAATGCCTACCGCTCGCTGGGTTACCGGTAGCCCCACGCGGCTCAGGGCTTTCAACAGTCACACGCGCCGCGCGCGCTCTAATATTATTATTTTTATTTCATGGCATGTTATGCTGTTGGTTTTTATTAGGTTTTTAAGCTACCTCACAAACTGATGGATTATTTTGAGTTGTGTTGGTTTATATGCTACTATTGTAAGATTTAGAAACATTTTATATGTACAGTTATCGGCACGGATATCGGGCCATGACCTTCACCTGCGCAGAAGTGATTTACTGCCTTATTGCCTTATGCGTACGGGTGCGCAAAGCGATCCCCACTCTTCCGCCGAGAGCCCAATATCCGTGCCGGTATCTGTATGAACTTATCTAGTAATTCTATTTTTTTTTTTATAAATTAATACATTTCTACTTTATGATTTTAACAACAGAGATCATTAGGTACTTATTTTACTTTAGATACCTCCTTAGTTATATGAACTGTATTGTGAGTTTTGTAGCTCAAACCACATCTCGAGTGTAAGTAGGTATAGTTCCAACTTAATGACAACTCGGAATATTACGCGTGTCGCTACGCAGAAACCAATTTTAGGTATGTATCATATCAACACACTCGACGGAGTTGTACCATATGGGTATGGCACTTGTGCTCGAAAAATAGTTGGAAACCGACTTTGATTTTGACGAAAGCTTTACTTAAGTACTTACCTATGCTTACGTATTAGGTAATATTTAGTTAGTAATATATACCCATACTCCATTTTAGTAGGCAATACAATAGTTAACTAAAGAAAAATATTCTTGATATTACTTTTTTATTTAAAAACTCAGTTTTAAAAATGGCTCTCTTAAAATAAGCGTATCTTTGTTTTCCTACTTAAATATTAATAAATTGTAAGAAGCCACCCTAAGCACGGCCACGGCACGGTTGCGGTCACTGAACTGTGCGCTATCGCATTGGAATAACAATCAAGCGCTCGAGCTTTTAAGGTTCATTTTATAACGCAGATAGGAATTTGTAGGTAGTTGGGAACTTGTAGGTGCTTATAACAGTAGGTATGGACTTTTTTGTATGGAGTGATTTATCTGTTACGTAGTAACTATTATATAATCTGTGGTACAATGTAGCCCAAACGTACTTAACTTTTAATTTGTTGTCAAATGTAAAAACGAGGACATATAGTTTTTGAAAACGCGAGCGAAGCGAGCGGGAAATCTTGATTATGTTTTAAGACTCAGAACTAAAATTTCGTAAAAGGGCTACATTTCAAACCTTCATTTCTTTCTGTTGGACAAGTAAGATGGATAACGTAAGATCGATAACAACGTCCGCGGACTTAACCGGTGGTCCGCGGACCACTTGGAATGCCTCCAGGCACCACCAGCCCACCACCACCAGGACCACTGATCTAAAGCATCCAAAATTTTCGGATATGTTTGTTATATTGCACTCGTAGTTACAGCGTGAGCTTCCCAACGACTGTACGATAGCGACTTCGGAACGCTATCGTTGCCTATTAATTCTTTGCCCAACGATGAGTAGAAGCCGAAAAAAAATTGTATAACAACTGCACAATTGAATAAAAAAATCACTGCGATCGTACAACAATCTACAGCACTGCGACCAATCAAGTTTAGAGGCGGGGGTGTATGAAGGGTCACTCCCGAACTGCTCGCGCCTTGTGATTTCGGATATATTCTGGATGAATCTCGATAAAATGTAGGTATAAAATGAAACGCCAGCAGAGGATGGAGGCCCCTGGAGAACAGGGGCCCCAAGCACGTGCTTGTTGTGCTTATAGGGTTAATCCGCCACTGGTTGCAGACCGTGTTTTACCACCTACCAACTCGGAGCGATTTATCGTGTTCGTAATCGTACTCAGAATGGACATATTTGGTCAACTGTTAAAGCTCAAATCTGATTAGTTGTAATGTTTGCTCTAAGAATAGATATTAGAGTAAAAAAAATATTTGGTATTCAAAAAAAATATATATGATTTAGCTGATTTTGAAGAAGTTAATTTTTTTTTTACCAATTTATGCATATTGTTTTTTTGTTGTAATAAATAACTGTAATTATAGTTATAAAATTAATAACAGTGTTGTTTTATTTTTTGTTTATATTCTAAATTAAAATTTCTGCTCAATAATAAAAATAATAATTAAATAATGTACCTAAAATCGGGGCTTTTATATGTGTACGCCTCTGAGACGTATGTTAAGGCTTTGTGTACGTTCGAAATAGATTAGGCTTCTAGGGTTAACTTTTATAAATAATTGTTCTAAACATGACATTATTGCTCTTTGTTTCTCACAATTTTATTGTTAATTTAGATATAATTTTGTGCTCCTATAGTATTTAGGACATTTCTACTACCTAGATACTGCATCAACAAAACCTTCATATATTTTTTTATAATTCATAGGTGCTTTTTTGGTAAGGTCCCAAGCATCTGCCCATATAAGGCATACATGCCTATTATAATACCCTTACGATGTAACGATTATATACGAACATCTATAAATACCTTATCCCATCCATCTTCCACTCTCTCCAGCTTACTCTTAGCTCCAGCCATAGTGGCGATGAACTGAAGCCGCTTCCTCTCTTGTTGTGGTAGCAACTCTTCAGAAGCACCTGTAAACCAAACATTTAGTAAAATCTAGTAATTTTAGCAATGAATTCTGATAGTCTTACCAAGGGTTACTGGGTTGCCCAGGTAACTGGGTTGAGGAGGTCAGATAGTCGCACCTTGTAACACTCGGTACTCAGCTGCATCCGGTTAGACTGGAAGCCGACCCCAACATAGTTGGGAAAAGGCTCGGGAGAAGAATTCTATGTGCTTCAACTAGTAGCGAGTAATTCAAATAGGTATAAAATGTTCTTTTTTGATTCCATCAGGTTTCCATGCTTTGCAGGCCTGACCATACCTTAGAAAAACTCTTTAAATCTTACCTTCCACATTGCTATAAGCATCTCTAAGCCTCTCCAAGGCCTGGTTAACATCCATGGCCTGATGATGCAGGATGTCACTCATGTGCTGCCTAGTAGGGTCTTCGAGCAGCGGCTTCCAAGCTGTCTCCATGCTGTGCAGGCTGGAGCTCAGACCCTCGGCTGCGGCAGTTAAAGCACTCTGGCAGTGAGGCTCGTGGATAGCTGGGGCTGTTAACTGTGGGGTGGAAATTTTGAAGGTTAAGGAATGATTCCAGTTGATGTCTTGCAGAATATTTGATTTATAATACTGTATGAAAATTTTGTACAACGGCGGACTTAAAGTCTCAGGCGTTTGTGGTGTAGTGGTATATGTGGTATATGATAATATGTAAGTTAAATATAAGTGAGTAGTAATAAACGGGCTTTTACTGGATAAAGACGTCTCTTTATTTAATATTCCCACGCTCCTCACCTCATGGCGACCCTGCCAGACGCAAGAGCAGCGTTATCGCCGCCGGTATAAAGTTACATGTTCGCAGTAGTATGTAACGCAACATCAGCAAAATGTGTGGAAGTTTCCAGTGGGAATATCTCAGACGTGCTTTGGGACTGATAGACCTTCTTTCGAATAAACTACCGCTTGCCGAAATTTCAATTTTTGTCCACGATGGGTTCGAAATGTTCGAAGTGTGACTGCCAACTGAAGGAGTCTATTATTAACCAACACGGCCCTACTAACGAAGCCGATGGTTCAAATCATATATACACCAATAATATACTAATATCCACCATCATAGCATTGTGTGGAGCTGGAATACTGTTTTTGGTGTATAAGCAGTACCGAAGATGCCATCTGATGCTGGTGCGTAGAGAGCTGCGGGAGGATGCATTTCGCCGCATCCGCATGCGACTTTCTGGTCGACGTGACAACCAGGAAAATCAAGACTCCGTGCCGCCAACTTTGTGAAGTGTTGTGTTTTAGTGCGGTAAAAGTGTTGTGCTCGAAAGTGCGGTAATTTCAACGTGCGTAGGTACGTAGTTACACTTATAAGTAGGAATATAATTTTACGGCCCGTATAATGTAAGTGTTTAGTTATAAAAGCAAAAATAGTATAGTATTACTTTAGTCATGAAGCTGTCTCATGGAAGAATTGAATAGTATTTGTAACGAGTTAGAAAAGATTCGAATTAGTTTAAGAAAATTAGGGATACGAAGAGAAACTCAGACTAAAAATGTATCAGAAAAAATAACCAAGGCTAAAGAATTGTATGAAACTCATAAAATAATAGTTCAGCAGTTTGATGATAAATATAAAATAGAATATGCAGAATGCATTTTTGATTTATGTAATAAAATAGAGGTAACAATTAATAAAATATTAGATTACGAATCTAATCCCAGTCTGTTTAAAGATATGTCAGATAAAAAAGAATCTACCATGGACAAGTTCGATTTAAAGACACAGCTGTTTCCTTAATACCGGTTATGGACGGGAACGAGGAAACCACAGAAAAAATAATTAGTAGCATAGAATTGTACGATAGTTATCTTCAAAAACCAGAGTGTAAAACCCTACTTATATCTTTTGTTTTAAAAACAAGATTGTCCAAGTCAGCTAAATTGAAACTTAAGACGGAGTATACTACTTGTTCCAATTTAGTAAATGATATGAAACTTTACCTACTCACACGAAAATCATCTAATGCACTGTTAACCAAACTTAATAGTATCTCGCAAAATGAAATGTCTGTCACGCAATTCGCCGGAAAAATTGAAGAACTTTTTGTTGATCTTACCATCTCGCAAGCAAATTCTAATGATAAGGCATACGAGGTGTTAAGACCAATAAATGAGCAATTAGCTATTAAAAAATTCGCCGACGGCTTGCGCAATAGACGTTTAAGTACTATAATTGCATCCCGCGACTATGAAAACTTCAAGGACGCGGTACGAGCTGCTCAAGACGAGGAACTGGCGCAACCCTCGACATCCTCAATCTTCAATATGAGAGGTAGGTACTTTGCCGATTCGAGAGGCCGCTCATTCAGAGGACGCTCGTTTAGAAGTCAAGCACAGTGGTCCAACCGTTACGGGAACCCACCCCGATTTCAAGGTAAATTTAATGATAATTATAACTCTTATAGAGATAATCGTAATCCTCAAACATTTTATAATTCTCGTAGTCGCTTTATGCGATCGACTTCGAATCGTAGTCGAGTTGCTCGTAGTAGAGGTAATCATAATGTATTTACTACTCGGCAAAATGACCCTATAGAGACGAATGAACACATAAGCTCTGAACAAAAGCAGTTTTTTCGAGACTAAAACCCAAACTTATGTTCTTACTTTTGACACTAGTATAGGTTACATATTTTTAGGATATAGAAATTATAAATATTCTTGGTTATTAGACACAGGTGCTTCCTTGTCTGCGATAACAAAAGATGCGTTAGGAGACGATGAAATAATTTACTATGAAGATACAAAGATAACGGGAATAGGAGGTGATATCCATGCTTTTGGTTACGTGTACTTAACCTTATGTACTCCTGATAACGTTTTATTGCGTCATAAATTTTTTGTCTTTGATAAGTTACCGATTAAGTCAAATGGCTTATTAGGATATGATTTTTTGAAAAACTTCGAATCTGTTATAGATTTGGGAATACCAAAGGTAACGTTTAAATGTTTTAATAACTTGAGTGAAATACATATATACAATTCTCCAAAAAAATGCGATAAATATCTTACGATCCCCGCTAGAAGCGAATCAATACATAATATAAAATTAGACAGCGATATTTCGGAAGATTGCGTAGTACATCCTCAAGATTTAGGAGATAATTTATTTTTAGCAGGATTGATAGTTAAACCTGTTATGAATATTATACCAATCCAGATACTCAATACGGGTGATAATGATATGGTTTTACCTATTTTTGAACCCAAAATATCTTTATTAAAAGAATATAATCTTTGCACATTTAATAAATGCGATTCAAATTCCCAGAGAGCGAAGCAACTTCTGTCGTTATTGAAATTAGATCACTTGCCGAAGCATTCTCACGAGTATAACACAATAGCTTCTATTTGTTCCAAGTATGCTGATATATTTAATTTACCGGGTGACAAACTATCTGTGACGAATGTGTGTGAACAATCGATTAATTTGAAACCACATACCAAACCAGTTTACGTAAAACCATATAGATTGCCGAAAAGCTTAAAACCGGAAATAGAAAAACAAATACGGAATATGCTTGATGAAGGTATCATAGAAGAAACAAAGAGCGAATGGTCTAGTCCTATTTTACTTGTACCCAAAAAGGCGACAAGTAACAATGAAAAGAAAAATTGGCGTCTAGTGATTGACTATAGAAAATTAAACGAAAAAATTGAGGACGACAAATTCCCATTACCTAACATAACAGAAATTCTTGACTCTTTATCTGGAGCTGTTTATTTCTCACATTTAGATTTAAGTAATTCTTATTACCAAGTAGTTTTGAATAAAGATAGTCGAAAAGTCACTAGTTTTACTACAAACACCGGGCAATATCAAATGAAACGTTTGCCCATGGGATTAAAAATAAGCCCTAGTTCTTTTTCACGTGTTATGACCTTGGCAATGTCAGGATTAAATAATGGATTCAGGATTTAATAAAATATGGAAAAATGCTTCATTTATTTGGATGACCTTGTAGTATTTGGGAGATCTCTCGACCTTCACAATAAAAACCTAATTGACGTATTTGAAAGACTTCGTAAAGTTAACTTAAAATTAAATCCAAACAAATGTAATTTCTTACAGACAAAACTTTTATATTTAGGCCATATAGTTTCAGAAAAAGGCGTTTTACCAGACCCAGAAAAAATTAAGGCAGTACAAAATTACCCAGTACCTAAAAATTCAGATGAAGTCCGACGTTTCGTAGCTTTTTGTAATTATTATAGAAAGTTTATTAAAAATTTTGCAGAGATAACCTTACCGTTGAATCAGTTATGCAGGAAAAATGTAACATTTGATTGGTCAACTCAATGTAATAATAGTTTTGAAACATTAAAACGGCTACTGACATCTCCACCAATATTAGAATATCCCGACTTCTCTAGCAAAAATTAATTTATTCTCCAAACTGACGCCTCGGGCTTAGCCATTGGTGCAGTGTTATGTAACAAAAATATGCGCCCTATAGCGTATACCAGTAGACCACTAAATAATGCAGAAAGAAATTATCCTACGATACAAAAAGAACTTGTAGCAATTGTCTGGGCTATAAAATATTTTAGACCCTACCTTTTTGGAAGAAAGTTTACCATAATAACAGATCACAAACCTTTACTTTACTTATTCGGTATGAAAGACCCTTCAAGTAGGCTGTTGAAATTCCGTTTATCATTAGAAGAGTACGATTTTGAAATTAAATATCAGCAAGGTAAAAATAATACAGTAGCAGATGCTTTGTCGCGAATTATAACATCCGATGAGCTAAAAAATATTAGTCAAAATATAGCCACAGTGTTGACAAGAGCTCAAAAAAGAAACCTTGAAAGAATGCAAGAAGGAAAAGAAGGAGAAAGTAACCCTATCCCTAGTATTGACACAGACAATCAGCCTGATCAACTGAGAGTCGTTGAAATATTAAGGATACCTGGGCGATCAGTAGAAATGGTTTTAGTGAACGGTGAAAGTATAAAAGGACTTAAAAATAATATATGTGTTGAAGTAGAATGTTTTAGTCTTGATAAAAATAACAAGATAATTTATGTGAATACTGACTTCAGATTACAATTTACGCGAGACGAATTTGTAACGAAGTTAGCTAAATTTTGCGAACAAGTTGATATTAAAGAGATATGTATGATAAGAAATGATGATAACGAGTATTTCATCAAAGATTTAATTAAAACAATTAAAGAAAAGGAAATTTGGGCCGGCCCACGATTATGTATTTTACGAGGAGTAAAGAGAATCAGTTCTGACGAGGACAAAGATTTTATTATAAACGATTATCACCTACTTCCTACTAGCGGTCACGCAGGAATCCGTAGGATGGTCAATAATATAAGACGTCGATATTATTGGCCTGGCATAGAAAAGGATGTGACAAAGTTTGTGCGTAAGTGTAAAATGTGTCAAATTATGAAACATTCACGCAACACTAAGGAACCTATGGTAGTTACTACCACAGCAACCACAGCGTTGGAAAAAATATACTTAGATTTAGTAGGTGCTTTAGACCGAGATTTAGAAGGTAATACATTTATCCTCACACTACAATGTGAGCTAAGTAAATTTATCGAAGCTTATCCACTTAGGAATAAAGAATCTATTAGCGTAGCTAGAGCTTTCGTTGACAATTTTATTTTAAGGTTTGGAGTACCAAAAACAATAGCGACGGATCGTGGCAGAGAATTCATATCAACAACAATGTCAGAGGTATGTAATATTTTAGGTATAGAAAAACTTCACTCTACGGCGTATCACCACGAGTCCATCGGATCTCTCGAGAACGCCCACAAACATTTAGGTTCGTATTTGAGAATACAATGTGATAAACATCCTGAGACGTGGAGTCATTGGTTACAGTTTTGGTGCTTTTCATTCAATAACACAGTTCATACATCAACAAATTACACTCCGTTTGAGCTTGTTTTTGGTAGATCATGTAAATTACCTAGTAGAATCGATTCTGAGGTAAAACCATTGTATAACCCTGATAATTATAGTTTAGAGTTAAAGTATAGGTTAGAAGTAGCATTAAAAGATGCTCGTGAAAATTTACTTAAGAATAAACAAAATAGAAAAACTGTTTTTGATAAAAATATGCCCAGTTAGCTATAAGAAAGGAGATTTAGTTCTAGTTAAAAATGAAACTAACAGTAAACTTGATTGTTTATATAAAGGACCATTTGAAGTTTTACAGGATAAAGAACCCAATGTAACTATTTTAGTAAATAACAAACCAGAAACTGTCCATAAAAATAGAACGAAACTGTTTGTACCTAGTTAGTAAACATTTAAACATTGTTATTATTATAAGGAACGATTGCTATTATTATTTTGTTAAAAAAAAAAAAAATACACGTGTGTTTATTTTTTTTTGTATTTTTACCCCGGTTGTGTGGTGTAGTGGTATATGTGGTATATGATAATATGTAAGTTAAATATAAGTGAGTAGTAATAAACGGGCTTTTACTGGATAAAGACGTCTCTTTATTTAATATTCCCACGCTCCTCACCTCACGTTTTCTACCAGTCCAGTAGAGAAATAGTAGTCGTTGGTGCAAAGCTTTTTTTGGTATTCAGTGTAAAACATATATAGTACATACATAAATGCATACATGTATACTACTTTGCCGAGAGATCGAAAAAAAAGGAAACTATGGTAGTGATTCTGAATATTTCTTATGGATATGGTCGAGTTATAAGTATGTACGGATTTTTTCGTGCTCGCTTTCGTTTCGAAGCTCGTGATAGCAATAGTCTGAAGGTGCTGCTAGGAGCAGTTCCGCGTCCAACTGCTCCTGGCAGGTCAGCTCGTTGTGACACCAGCAGTCTGCAGGAGCAATTCCAGTACATCACCTGAGCACACGCCAGCAGGTCCCTGGCGGCGGCGGCAGTGCGAACACCAGCGCGGTCCACTGCGGAGGTGGCGTCCGACTGCTCCTGGCAGGTCAGCTCGTTGGCTGATACCAGCAGCTTCGAGGTCTTGGCGCCGGCTTCCTTGGCTAGCTGGATAATCTGGAGTTATGGAAAATAAAGGTTAAAACAGAAGCCAGAAGTGAAGACGAGCAGTGCAGAGCGGAGATATTTTATAACCATCTTACCTCTTTCTCCTTATCAGAGTTAGTTCCTCGCGCGAATGTAAATATAAGTTTGCCGGCAACATCAGCATACGTGTTCGACGCTTCTTGGATTTTCTGAAAACAGTTTTGGCAACATGAAAGCAACCATACTTTGTTTAATCACGATATGTGATGTACGAATGACAGCGTACCTATATAAATATACATACTATACATAGTGCTAAAAAAAACATACAAATGAGAATCTTTTTGTAAATAACCGGGACTCAAACGCTTACAACAAAGTTTGAAAATGAGGACCTCCTTTCTGGGAAGGCGGCGTTGAAAATCAAGCGTTTGCTTTCACGTGTCGAACTAATGAATGAGGCATAGCAAAACGTACACGATTTTCTAAGGTAATAAAAATGCGGGTTTATTCTAGTGTTATTTCTTTAATACCTTACTGCTGTGATACAAAGGTCCTATGGTTACTGACCTCATGATCCCCAGTGCCAGTCATGCCGCAGACCTTCTTGGTGGCGTCGAAGAGTGCCTGCATCTCGTCCAGCAACTCCTTACGACCTGCTGGGTCTTTGGTGCTGGCCAACATCTGAGCGTCTGACAAATGAATAAGGTTTTAGTTTTGGATGTTGGCAAGTCTTCTTGTGGACTCGGAGGATTTATTTTTGGGTGCTGTAATTGGACTTATTTTGGAGGCAAACCAAAAAAATTGTAGTAAAGGTTGTAGAATGCAACTTGAATTTTGGACATTAAAAACATACACTTTGAAATTTAAACACATTGATAATATGATACATGTAGTTCTTGGGACTAGTAACCTCTTCAATTTCCTTATGAATGAGCTGGTATCTACTACATCTTACATATTTATTTAAAGTTTACAATGTGGTAATATGAAACATACCTCTCGCCAACTTAGGCATCAGCTCGTTGATAGCATTCATTGAATTGATGGCGGCAGCGTAGTCAATGTTCTCAGGGTCTGAAATACAATTTTAAATTAACCGACATATTTTATACCTTTTTCTCCTCCTTTAATCACTATCTTATCAAACCTTCAAATATCAAAGATCAACGGTCATCGGTTCTGCAGTTGTCAAAAACCTTCATGTTTTGACGTCATATTCTTCCCTTGTTTACAAATCATTAAAGACTCCTCTTGCTATGGGTACAGTGGGAGGGAATGTCGGACTTTAACTGACTGAAACCTTTCACATTCCTTCTGCAGCTTTGTGTAACAGGGCTGCGGTAACTCACGCGGAACTTCCAATATGTATAACTATAATATTGGAGTAGTATGTTACCCGAGTGCGCGGTGAGGTAGAGCGCGATGGCGGCATTCAGCTTGCCCATCCTGTCTTCCAGAGCACGCTCCAGCTTGTGCCGCTGAGCCTCGTCTATTGGAGCTCCCGTGTAATCCTGATTGCAGAAACATGACAAAAAAAGATAAATTATAGAATCAGGAGTTCCTTTGAGGAAATTCATGACATTGAATGTTAGGAAAAATATGTAGCGTTTATTTCGGCGAGACAGTTAATCGAGGCTCTGGATACTCTATACGAAAAATATTTGTAAATACATACATTATAGATATACCTAGCCTTTTCCCAACTACATACATATTAGGGTCGGCTTCCAGTCTAACCGGATACACCTAAGTGCCTACCAGTGTTTTACGAAGTTATTCCTGTGCCCGAATAAAATATAGCTTATTTATTTATTTAGGCACACCAACAACTTATTTACAAATACTTTCACATATATAAGTTTACAATTGTAATAAGTCCTGCGTAAATATGTTAATTACAGGTGCGCACAACGTTCAAATTAAAAATAACTTAAATTAAACTAAACCAAACTATGCATAACAAAAATAATAATAAAAAAAAGAAGAAGAATCGATAGAGGCAAATGACAAGGTACTATTCAAATTGGTCAATTTTGTGCAAAATTTAATTTATATGAGGCATTTACATTGCGCTTAAATTTATTATAGGGATCATGGAAAATGTCAAAATTGTCCGAGCTCCCGCACAAAGAGTTATATTCACTGCAAATTCGTGCCATAGGCGAGCGTTTACCAACATTGGTTCTGTAAAATGGAATGTGGAATGGTTTGGTGATTGAGTATCGCGGTATTCTGGTGGGAACAGCAAGTTTAATGTGATGAACTAATTCGCTACAATCTGTCTTTCCATTAATGAGTTTGTGTAAGAATTGAATGTCATGAATTTTGCGACGATTATGGAGAGTATTCATTTTAAAGAAATTTAGTCCTTGATAGTATGGGACCCTATGTGAAATTCCGGACGAGATATACGCCAGATGTCTGGTAAACGCTCGTTGGATACTCTCAATCCTCTGAGATTGCACAGCATATATGGGACTCCACACTTCAGAGGCAAATTCCAGATGACTTTGTACAAGACTATAATATAATATTTTTTTTGTCCGTATAAGACGAAACTCTTTGGTATTTCTTTTTATGAATCCTAACATCCGAGCTCCTTTTTTTGCTGCCGCGTTAATATGTGAGGAAAAGGTTAATTTACTGTCTATAATAACACCCAGATCTCTAATTTCATTGACTTCTTGCAATATTGTTCCGTCAATATTGTAATTCGAGTGTATAGGAGCTCTTCTTTTTGTGTATTTGATGTGGTAACATTTAGATGCGTTGAGAGTCATTGAATTTTTTTGACACCAGTCTCGAATTCGGTCAAGGTCTTTTTGAATAAGATCAACATCGGATGTAGAATTTACTTCTCGGTATATCTTTAGATCATCTGCGTATAGGGAAAATTTTGAGTGTTTAATTTGATTTGTGATATCATTGATAAAAACAGTGAATAAAGTGGGTCCGAGATGAGAGCCCTGCGGCACGCCAGACCTGGCAAAGTATATTTCTGAGTCATACCCCTTTACTGATACTGTTTGTGGTCTTTGGAATAGGTAGGATTGAAACCAATTTAAAAGACTTCCGTGTATGCCAAGGGATTCAAGTTTGCTCAGCAAAAGGGGATGACTGACTTTGTCAAAAGCACTAGAAAAGTCTGTGTATATAGCATCAATTTGTTTCCCGTTGTCAACAGCCACAGACAGATCCGACACAAAAGACACAAGGTTGGTTTGAACGGAGCGGCCGGTTATAAAGCCATGTTGTGCAGTTGTGATGATACTATTCATGTATTTTGTAATGATAGGACATAGTAGGGACTCACACAATTTTGAAAAACAAGACAGAATGGAAATAGGACGGTAATTCTTTACATTATTCTGATCTCCTTTTTTAAAGACAGGTACGATTCGAGCTTTTTTCCATTCATCCGGAAAGACGCCATCCTCAAAAGAACGATTGAGGATTAGGCAGAGCGGTAAAGCAAGATATTGTCCACAACGTTTGACAAATAAAGGAGGTATCATATCCGGACCCGCGCCCTTCAGAGTATCCAATCTTTTGATTTTATTTAGAACTTCTCTTTCTGTGAATCTAATACGGCCAAAAGAACTACTTGATGATGAATTTATGACACAATGTAATGTTGTATTAGAACAGGAACAGCTGTAAACGGATGAGAAATGACTTGCAAAGAGATTTGCTATACCAAGACCATTATCCTCAGTTAGCTCGTCAGAATGCATAATTCCAGGTAGTGATAGATCTCCCTTGCGCTTACTGTTTACATAATTCCATAAAAGTTTGGGGTTTTTAACAATGTTATCTTCTACTCGGGTGATATACTTATTATAACATGCCTTCAATTGTTTCTGGCAACGGTTTCGCAGAATTTCGTACTCAAGCTTATCACGAGGGTTTTTGTATTTCATGTACTTAAGTCTCTTAGAATTCTTTTCTGAGAGAAGCTTTCTAAGTGCAGTGTCAAACCAGGGTGGAAACTCAGACAACCTTACCCTTCGTTTAGGTACATACTGTGCAATAATATCTCTTAACAGTTGGTAAAAGGTAGATAGCATATCATTCACAGTTACAGATTCTAAGAACGCAATGTTCCAGTTAATACTTTTTAGTTTTGTTATTATTTTTTTATAGTCGGCTTTAAAAAAGTTAAAGTCGCATCTAGGATTTGATTCCAAGTAACTTTGCGAAACATGTGAAGTGAGATTAAGAAGAAGGGGAGGATGTTTTAGATCCACTTTAGTGACTAGACTAGAAGGCATCACTACAGTACTGTCCGGTATATTTGTCAGAATTATATCTAAAAAATTACCGTCTACATTACTTATGGCATTTACTTGTTTTAAATCGTTTTCTGTGATGAAATCTATAAAAGAATAACCTATTGTAGAATTATAATTTGACGGGATCAGATAATTAAAGGACTCTTTGGTCCATTTGATAAAACTTAAGTTTAAATCGCCCATGATAATTATGTCACTAACATGGTTCATAACATTAGACGTATTATCGAGGAATTTGCTAAGTGATTCCAATCGGACAGGTGGAGGTAAGTAGACGACGCATAAAGCAATTCGTTTGACTAGATTACCACATTTAATTTGTAGTGTGACCCATATGTCTTCACAATCGCTTTCCCAAGATTCGACTCGAGCAGATGGAATATTACGCGATACTGCCACCAACACTCCTCCACCGTCCTTTTTTGATCCCCTCGACAAACAGCGATCCCTTCTATAGACTATGTATCTAGAATCAAAAATTTCTCGATTACATATATTTTCGTTTAGCCAAGTTTCGGTTATGGCTTATGTTACTCGAGGATAGTGTAGCCTATTCACATTGATTGTTTATTTTCTGAATGGTTCACTAGTTTGGTGCCCTTAGGGTACAAACAATCAAACAAATTATATAATTACAAATTGGGTAAGGACAATTCTAAATGTAATCTTGGTCGTGTGCAAAAATGTTCCATAAAATTTATTTTGTTTAAAATATTTACCTACATACGTTAAATTAAACTATATCCCACCCAAAACAAAAATGTGAAAGACTGCCAAGTTCGATAATATGGGAATGCTTCGCCTATAAAAGAAGTGAGATCTGAATAAGTACCAAGTTCCATACACATACACCACACAAAGTTTTCATACACCTTGTTATAAACCTACTAAACGCAATGAATCAAGGATTTAATTTTCTATTAAAACTTGCCAAGTAACATCATTAAAAAGTAACTATTTTTAACTGAGGTATGTGTATGGAACTTGGTACTTATTCAGATCTCACTTCTTTTATAGGCGAAGCATTCCCATATTATCGAACTTGGCAGTCTTTCACATTTTTGTTTTGGGTGGGATTTCATTTATTTTTGTAAGGTTGTTTATTTTATTTTTTTCTTATGATGAAGTTAGTTAAAGGAATATCTCATTTATACTATCTTTTAGATTTTTTAATATGCACTATGTTTCTTACAAAGAAATGAACTAGATTAACTAAATGGACTAGATTTACCAACTGACTGACATGACATGTTATCATATATTATGTTCGTGGATCAAAGTTACACATTCGTTATTTTCGAAAGTGATTCACACTTGGCCGTTTTCAGATTTTTATTTTACTTCTAACTACACTATTTTACTTCTAACTAAACTAAATACAAACCATTCGAAGATATATTATATAAATATAGATAAATTTAGTTCGTTTTAGTTCCTTAGGGGTATAAATTTACACCGGGTATAAAACACCTTCATTATTTTGAAACCGACTCACACTTGGCCATTTTCAGATTTTTCCCTTTACCTTGACATAAAGACCTACCTCCATGCCAAATTTCAAGTCAATACGACCATTGGAAGTGGTCTAGGTTTTTGATGAGTGAGTCAGTGAATCAGTCAGTCAGTGAGTGTATAGTAAAAATAGCGATTTTCTGACGTCAATATCTCAAGACCTACAATACGTATATTAATGAAATTTTGTATTTTAGATAAGTGAGGGGGTCTCAACAGATACTAGAAATTTGATATGCGTAAATAAAATAGATTTTGAGTTACAGGGGGGTCGAATTTGGCCCGAAATGGTTCGTGTAATATAACCCACGGCCGGTGTGTCGCTTTTTTTGCTCGAACTTGGCGGACACACTGCCGTGTGTCTAGATAGTAGTTGCTTACACGTGCAGCAATAATAGATAGCGTTGAGAAATTCCTCAACTAATTCATAAAATGAAGAATATTTTGTCTATTGTATACATGACTATTTGTATAATTTGCTAAAGCAATAAAATTTTATTTTTTGATGTGCAAATATTTAAGGAAATGTAAATATAAAAAGTGTGCATAACTAATATTATCTATGTCTTTGAGAAGTCCGAATATTTAATTTTATTACCTAAATAACCTAACTGTTACTGCATACCATGAACTAGCTATATAAGTCGAGTCCTTTCATTAAAATATTAGTAAAGACGAGTAATACAACAGAAACTCGTCATGTATTCCTATATTCTTTGTTTGTGTTTATCAGTAATAACAGTCCATGGAGCCGCATCGCCTGAAATTCAGAAATTAGTATACGAAGGCTTTAGGCACGACCCAAAAGAACACGGTTTCATGGTGTTGATAGGAAAATTTTGGTCTAATCATACAGATCAATTTAAAGATTCATGTACCGGCTCAATCATAGATAAAGAATGGATTATTACCGCTGCACATTGTTTTTTGAAGGACGTCACAGATGTACCAATAATCCAGAGGATTAAAGGTAAGCAGCGACTTATTGGGTACGTTCGGCAAAGAGACATTATTATGCACCCTAACTACCTCCCGAATGAGCCGTGGCAGTATGATTTGGCGCTTCTGAGGACAGAGAAGCCAATCCCGTTCGATGAGTACGCAAGCCCAATACCGCTGGCATGGTCTCGAGGACCGGGACAAGAAGGATTGTTTGGTGGTTACGGAGAATCGGAGTTCGGGTCCGGAACACCTTTGATTGGAGAAGCTGTGTTGGAAGAAACGTGTTTAGCTCCGTTTGCCAGAACTCCAAGGCAATTTTTGTGCTCCCGATCTACGGAATCAATAACGGCACATGGGGACTCGGGAGGTCCCGTATTCACTCGAGACGGACTCGTAGGGGTGATATTGGGAGTGGAAGAGTCACTACATGAATCAGTTTTTCTAGACATTTCTCAAAAATTTAACTGGATTGAACAAGTTACGGGTATTTACCCGCAACGTCGTATGGCTGTGTAGCCAGGTTATCTTAACCATTAATAAATTAACTGTGAAAATGTCTCTTGTTTGTTTTTATGTACGTAATCCTAATTACAAATCCTTGATACGCAAACTTTTTGACACGAGAACTAGGTAGTTGCCTTACCTGTAAGAAGGGGCCTGACCTACCTGCTTTTTGGCATCTCTTCTCATCTTTCCTTCCTCGGTGATTGGAAGCCAAGCTATCCCCACGTAACATAAGCTATATTTTACCTAGGTAAATGAACATATTGTATAGGAAGACACATACCTCCTTGAGCAGTGCTGCAGCAGTGTCGACGGCATGCAGGGCGGTGGTGGCGGCGGCCACGAAGGACTCGCGCCGCACCGTGTTCTCGCGCACCTCGCCCGCCTTGATGCGACGCCGGGAACGCTGTACCACGTAAATTATAGTTAATTTTGTGCCTTAATAAATAGCAAAAATTAAAGTCAAAGTCATCTGCTGAGCCTTTTCCCAACTATGTTGGGTTCGACTTCTAGTCTGACCAGATGTCCTCCTCAACCCAGTTACCCGAGCAACCCAATACCCCTTCTTAAGCCGCGTATGGACAGCACGCGGCTGCCGCGCCAGCCATGTTCGCCCGCCGTAATTCTGCGTTTTGGTACCTATTGTCTTGGAGGCCGCCACCCGAGCGTTAGTTCGGTGGTTTGCAGCGCGCAGTCGACAAGTGGCTTTAAGTAGACGGATTGTCAGACCTTCTGACTACCCAATGCCATAACGACTGCCAAAGATGTTCAATGACAGCCGGAACCTAAAGTTTGCCGTACCCTCCAAAACACAGTACCTGAGTATCAAGACAGGTGTTACAGTATTCTAGCACTTACCCTGAGCAGTTCGCTTCGTCTTCTACTCTTGGGGTCGATGGAGAGGAACATCTGGGTCGTCACGTCGGCAATGTTCTCTGCTGCATTCTTTGCCTCGCCCGAATGCTGGGTATAAACACAATGTTTAGGTTAGGTATCAAAAAAGCTTGAACATGAGAAATTCTTGAAATGTGTTATTAGAAATTTTCATGTGAAAAATCTTGGATTTCTGATTTAATGTATGAATTACTTGCATGGCCAGTATCACCAGTTATTTAAAGTATCTGGATACCCTATTGTCAGGAACTCATCTGACACATAAACTTTACCGTTTTATTTCACAAGTCTCGAATGGCAATATCTGGCAGAAATAAAAGCAGCCTTTATCGGGCAGATTGCAGTAACTTTCAGATAACTAACTGACACTTTAACGGTATTCAGTGAAACCGGGCCTTAGGAAAGATATAGAACATACTTTTTTTATTTCATTTACAAGATAAATTCTCAAAATTTGTTGTTTATGTACATTGTCATATGGTACAATATCGAGAATTTATTTTTCCACTTATGGTGTCCTTCTTGCTAATAACCATGGTGTAAAGTTATTCCAAGTTTAAACCTTTAAAAAATCTTGTTTATTAATAAGACTGTAATAGTAAGTATAACTTACCAATAATTCAGGCTTGCAGGTGTCTGACAGCTTGTTGAGGTAGCTGTTCAAGTCCTGAAGGTCGTCCAGCATCTTCTTCTGCATCTCATCGACTGTCTGTTTGTCTGCCGTATCTTTTACACCTAATATTTATTTAAAAAATATTTTTATTATTTTTTCTTGTTTACAAGGTCCGTTGAAAATTTTACATTTTATGTTGTCAAAAAAACAGCCTTATTTCAAAAATCTATACTAATATTATAAAGAGGAAAACTTTGTTTGTTTGTTTATTTGGTTGGTTGTAATGGATAAACTCAAAAAGTACTGGATCGATTTTAAATATTCTTTCACCATTAGAAAGCTATCTTATCTGCAAGTAACATAGGTTATATTTTGTCCCGGTGCGGGTAGTAGCTCCCACGGGACGCGGGTGAAACTGCGGGAAAACGGCTAGTGTTTTATAAATTGTAAGTTTGAGTTGCACTATTTAACGCTAATAAAATAATACTGCTGTAAACTTGCCACCCTTTGATCAAATCGGCAATTTAACAACTGAAAATGGTTCTATTCTAGCCACTGTATTTCTTTTAAAGGTAATGAAAAACAAATGTAGGTATCATGTTAGACTTACCTTTCTCTACAACTGGTAGTTCTTCGTGCATGATCTGAACGATCTTTTGCGCTTCCTTCACATTGGAATCTGTGGGATCTGCTCGAAAAACAGTAGATATATAAAAATTACGACATTAATTTATTAGTTTATATAGTTAGTTAAACTGACGTCAACATCTAAAAATAATACATAAAAACACTTGAAAAAAATAAGTCTGGTAAATACTATGCTGATAAAAACCATCATCATGCAGCATCAAAATCGGTTCTGTCAAACGTAAGATAATTTCGGACAAACATACATAGTTAACTAACTCAAGCATTTAATTTTGAAGTGAAAAGAAATTTATAGCCTCCCATTATATTTATAATAGTATATAAGGGAGTGCCCACCTTCATGTGGTGTTCTATTGTTACCTTATGTAATGTACAACATGGACAAGCAATAATTCTAGTAAATTAGACCGCTCAGCCAGAAAAAAAGAAGTTAATCTTTATGTTCTGTCCACCATACCTGTGAGTAGTCCGACGATGTTGACGGAGTTGGCGTTCATCTTGTTGAGCGCCGCGACGCAGTCGGGGGACATGTCGCCGCGCATTGGGAACTCACCCTTCTGTAGTTACAAATAAGGATGCATGCACAATTGCGAAACAGAAGCCTTTTATCCAAAAAATACAATTATCATTGCCATTATTTGAATATATGTATTATAGAAAGTTACAAAAAGAAACCATGATCAACCATTTAAATTAAGTATATCCTTTAATGAAATACAAATTAATTTCTTATTTATGAGTGTTTCTGGCAGTTTTAAATATATATAAGGAACCATTTATTTATTAATGAGAGGTATTTAACCCCTCTTTAGCTATACGACTTTTTCAAACACCCTGTTTGTACCTACATAGAGTATAGTATAATAGTTTATCTAGGTAAAATAATAAGGCTCTAAATGCTTACTACAAACACTACTACTTACTTCTAACTTAATACAGGTTGAAAGATTGTTTTGAGTTGAGAATGAATACTTACAATAGCATACTGTTGGTTCTTGAGATGGTCAGTGACAACTATCTGCTGTATGGTAGTCAGCTGAGCGCCCGAGTGCGCGGCCGAGCCTGGGACAAACATACAAAGTGAAAAACATATAAAGCAGAGAAAATGCCTAATTATTTTGTCTGGTTCTCTTATCACGATGACAGAAATAAAAAAAATTTTTTGAGCAAGTTTTGAAAGTAAACCAGTACATGAGGAAAAGCTGCGTATTTTATACCTAGGTACTTGTCGCCAAACTTTTTGTTGTCACAGAACATGGGCGTATGTACTTTATTGTTAACAGTACCTTGATCGAAGGGCATGATCTTATTGGGTCCCACGAAGGACTCCGTCACGATCTTGCTGGGGTTGTTCGACACGAGCTCGATTATGTTACCCCTGGAAATAAATAATGAATTACTGTGTCGTTCTAAAGATTTCTGGAGACTCGAGAAGTTTCCCAAACATTGGCAACTAATGATTCTTTAGAATACATTCGAATTCGTAAAACATGGGTGTTTCACACACATATATTTAATCTATTCGCGCTACTCTCAGGAACTACGTGTGTATCAGAACGACTGTCACTCCGTCTATTATCTCTAAAAATACATAAAGATAGTTGCTACCTACTTGTTACCAGTTGCCATTAGTTAATTGCTACCTACTTGCTACCAGCTGCCATTAGTTGCTACCTACTTGCTACCAGCGGCCATTAGTTGTTACCTTATTGTTACCCTCGTGGGTTTATTTACTGAAGAAAGCTAGTTTCTGGTACTAACTTGCCCGTGTGCACGTTATCGTGTAACACTGCCATGCTCGTGCCGACGTGGTGCGCGGGCGGCGCCAGCATGCGGCGCCGGATGATGTCGATGTAGCCCTCCAGGATGTCGCGGATGCGGTGGCAGTGCTGCGTCTTCACGCTGTACTCCTTGTCACTATAGGTAAAAAGTTTCAGAAGTTAGAGAGCGTAATATGCAGATTTACCGCCAGTGGCACAAACCTCATTAAAGTTAAAGACACTTTTTATCTTATTGACCAAGAAAGAGTCGGCAATAGAAGAATAAAATTGCGTCGCTGATGCGCCGCTTGCGGGGCAGCCCCAACAATTTCCTGCAACTCATTGCGGGGAGAATGGACGCTGACAGCTCTTTCATGGAGTACTGGACAAAACAGCATGTCAGGTGTTCCTGATCCAGTATGATGTATTGTTAATTTTTGTGTTAATTATTGTTTATGTATGTGTTAATAATTGTTTTGTGTTAATATTTTATTATAGTTCGGCCATTCAGAGAATGCGTTCCTGACACGTCGCGATTGAACTGACGACGTAACTTTGCAATGGCGTTGCAGTTACGATAAAAATATTTTTGCTGGTTGTTTACCGTTTTAACAATTGAGGAGCATTAAAACAACATTATTATATCAATAATCAATGAATGTTATAATTCAGTCAGTTCAATCGCGACGTGTCAGGAACGCATTCTCTGAATGGCCGAACTATAATGTATGGACTCTGTCTGAAATGAAAATAATAAAAAAAAAAAATAGATTTAATGAAGTTTTAACTTTAATGGAGCTTTGTGCAAATGACAGTAAACCCGATGGTTGGCTGACAGTCTATTTGAAGGTAATCGTAAATCAAATCAAAATTTTGAATAGGTCTGATGCCTGCCGGATACCTGATCGCTATAATGTGCACATATGCGCACCGCTACTTATCTTTACTGATGTGTAAACCCAATCAAACCAGAGGCAAACTATTGATAAGTACGTACAGAATGACTCAAAAGTTTGAAGTGTGTAGCGACGCTTATCAGGAACGATTGAAATAAATAAAGAAGTGTGCATAATATAAATAAAGATTTGCATAATATAAAAAAATTGTAAAGTAAGGGAAAATATAATTATATCCACACAAAACTTTTTCAATACCCTCTGATTGTTGGCGACCCAGAGAAAGATTTCAAAAATTATATTTTAACGGCTCACTCCTTTTACCACTGATATCATACAAATACATAGTGGTCCAGACCTGTAATCCCCGAAGTTAAGCGTGAAAGTCTGCGACTTCCCAGCGTGGTAGGTTTTCACGTGTGTCAGCGGCCACTGCTGCAGGATCTCCTTGGTGACCTCGTCGAGACGCAAGATGGCTTCAGCGTTGATGCCCAGGAGGCGGGGGACAAGCTTCTTCTTGTCTTTTTGTTTTTCCTGGGTAGATAGATAAGAGAGAGTGTAAATGCCGAAGAATGTTACTAGAAAGATTATTGAAGGTCTTGTAAAAGTGCATGATAGCATATAGGTACCAGTTCAAACTGGACAAAGTGGTCTAATTCAATGCATAAGATGTACTGAAAGTAATATCGCTAAGTGCTGGCATAGTAGAATTAAAAATTATGTAAGATATATTCTTTGTAGTACCACAGCTGTTTCTGTAGGTACAGTCACAATAATTCCAAACTCCGGACTACTTTGAGAACTTACAACGTGATTTCGACTCGACGCGACGCTGGAATCTTACCCAAAATCACATGCACAGTAGTGTCTACTATAAAAATGAGTCAGTCTCACAACTATAGAGGTCTATTGTACAGATCAAAAGTTATAAAAATCATTTAAAGCCCCACCTTAACCAAAAAGAAGGTGACTCCATAAGTAGGCATAGCCCTGGCAGTCTTGATGTAGAGGAACTTGGCCTCCAGCGGCGTCTTGCCCTGGTGCAGCGTGAACTCTTTGAAGATCTTCTTCTCCTTGCTCCACGCGTTGGAGTACTGAGCTGGTAGGTATTGGTACTTGCCTGACCTGGACTCGAACCCACGCCCTACTCGACAGATTGGCTCTTTACCCACTCTTACCTACTGTTACAGCCTTTTTATCGTCCCACTGCTGGGCTGCAGCCCCCTCTCACACCGAGAAGGATTGAGCATTAATCACCACGCTTGCTTGATTTCAGACTTTAGAGTCCAGGTTTCCTCAAGATGTTTTCCCTCACCTTTTATCAGCCATTGGTGTCCAAGATATACTTAGAAAGTACATACAAACTTAGAAAAGTTGCATTGGTACTTGCCTGGCCTGGAGTCGAACCCACGCCCTACTCGAGAGGTTGGCTCTTTACCCAATAGGCCACCACGATTTTAGCGAAATAATACGAAAATATGAAAGTTAAAACCCCACCTTAACCAAAAAGAAGGTGACTCCGTAAGTAGGCATGGCCCGTGCAGTCTTGATGTAGAGGAACTTGGCCTCCAGCGGCGTCTTGCCCTGGTGCAGCGCGAACTCCTTGAAAATCTTCTTCTCTATGCTCCACGCGTTCGAGTACTGAGCTGGTAGGTATTCTTCTAGGCTGAGGGTTAGGAGGAAGTTAGATATAGAAAAGGAATGACTTAGGTGTATAAACTATAGGTAGGTTCTCCATTTGAGTAGGATCATAACTAAAGGTAAACAATAATTTGTTTCCGATCATTACATTAACTAGATCCTTAATTCAAGCATATCGTCACACATTCACACAAATACGCTTTCAAAGGTCTATTAATACTTAAAAGGATGTTATCTTTATTCCCAAGTAATGAACTACGCCTATGCTTAGTGTCACCGCAATAATTTGCAAGCGTGCGTCCGTATCGCGCTTTTTACGGCACTGATACAAACAAGGTTTATAAGAAAGTAGATTTCGTCTGCAAACTCCCTCCGGCAACTGCAAACTTTCGTCTGCGTATCCTTAATCGGTTAGCCGTTATAGCGTGAAAGCGTAACCAACATTATCTCATTTATATTAGTAGCGAAGGCCTGAGATCATCGACAACATAAATGTCATTTTTTCTCAAAACAACCGTTTACTTTGAAAATTGAACTAGAAAACTCGGTCAACTTGGACCTAAAGATGTTAAGTTTATAATTTGAAATAAATAAATACTTCTCAATGAATCCAGGCTTATGTTTTCCTTCCTGATAGTCTCCCAACTGCACTTGACACTGGATGCCCGCGAACTGGACCGCTGAAAGTGATTAAAAAAATATTGATTTAAATTGTAGATGAAAATTTAAATGAATGTTTGTTCTGTCTGTTGATTTATTTTACGTAGCAGTAAGGAGATAGAAAATAAATTTTATTTTAAAACGGTAACGAGAAACAGACGAGTATTTATACATATTTAGGGAATTTTACTCAAAGGATTCGTACGGTACTCGATAAGAGGGTTGCCTCTATTTTTAAGACATAAGGTAAATTAAAATAGAATAAGAAAATAAATAAAAGAAAAAAATTAATTAATGTGAGTAAACTAAAACGAAACAGATAAACTCTAGGAACACCATCCATAACAAAATCAATGTCGTGAATTTGTGATAGACAATAGAATCGATCCATATTGCTAGAAACGTACGAACCTACCTACATGTATGTACGTTCATAGCTCAACCTTTATGCTTGGGTCAATTGCAACATGACCTACTTACCTTTTATCCTCATAACTTATAACTAAGGTTCAAATAAAACCCAAAAACCAAATACTAAAAAAAATCTTTATTTCCTAACTTAATACAACACTTGCTCAAGTTCACTGAAAACATAAATATCAGTTTTCTTAAAACAAACGTCTTTGCTTAATTTTAAAGTTTATATTTCAAAGTTAACAATTGTTTCAAGAAAAACGAACGCTTATGATCGGTGAACTTGGTCTTAATCTATTTATAATAATATACATGATCCCAAAATCGAGCCGAACCGAAGATCCCTCACAATATAGACCAATTACTTGTCTCCCAACTCTATATAAAATTATAACGTCATGTTTAACTAATAAAATCATATCACACACTGAAAAAAATAACATTTTAACTGAAGAACAAAAAGGCTGTAGGCGCGGGCATATGGGCTGTAAAGAACAATTAATTATAGATTCCACCATATTAAAACACGCCCAAAGATCCAAGAAAAACATATACATAGCTTACATAGATTATAAAAAGGCGTTCGATAGTGTCCCGCATTCATGGTTACTAGAAGTATTAAAAATCTATAAAATTCACCCAACTATAATAAATTTTCTTAAGACTACCATGCAAACCTGGAGAACTACGCTTAAATTACAAACAAATACCACAAACATAATTATAGACGAAATAGCAATAAAAAAAGGCATATTCCAAGGTGACTCCTTAAGTCCCTTATGGTTTTGTCTGGCCCTCAATCCACTCTCAAGGTTATTAATTGAATCCAAATTAGGTTTTGATATTAAAATAGCAGCGTTTTACCTGAAATAAAACGCATATTAAATACTTACCTTATTTGAAGCTTACTAGTTTGAGATAGGCACCTACGTGTTTTCCGCTTTTATCTCCGTCCTTTTCTACCCCATATCTTGCATCTCTCTCGCACACCGACCAGTTTCACTCCCCACCAGGCAGGAGGCGACGAGTGTTCTCGGCGGCCACAGTTCGTCATTGAGTCGAAAACACCAGGCAGAAATTAAAATGTAAGCTTCAAATAAGGTAAGTATTTAATATGCGTTTTATTTCAGGTAAAACGCTGCTATTAAATTCTTGACCGTTATTTGAAGCTTACTAGTTTGAGACGTGTTTGTTATCGCCTGGTGGAAGTGGACGCCAATGTGAGCAAAAGCACAATGAAATTGTGTATGTAAATAGGTACTTAGGTACACGAGTAATCACATGTAAGTATGTGTATTGCGTCCTGGAATACTAATGTAATCAAAGTTAACTGGTACTGGTACTCAGCTACATCCTGTTAGACTGGAAGCCGACCCCAACATAGTTGGGAAATGGGCTCGAAGGATGAGTAATAAAAATTAAAAGAGAGATGCAAGAACAAAAGCAAAATTGATTTCATTTTCTAATAGTAATTAACAAAAACATTGCGATACTTCTTAATAACAATAGTAACAAAAATATAGACATTAATCAGCTGGATTAATTAAATAATCGAGATAACTTGCTACTTCTATTTAGTGGGTATCTTTCCCTTCTGTAAAAATGGGCAAATGTATTGCCTGATCGCCAATTACCCTTTGCTAATATATCGTCCAAAAGTATATTGTCAACACAGATTTTGACGCTACCGCCGAGTGGAAGCTTCCTGGGGTTGTAGTTATTCCTGCCTCTTTTAACAATGTCTTAATCCACCCGCATCATCGTTCGGGTGCCTGCCTTTGGTTGGCCTCTAACGGATATAAATAAATTTAAGGAATTAGCCGATGTCCGTCTATCTTCTAACAAGGCTTTAGTCTTTCTGACCCAATACACTGGACTTAGATTTATATTTTCCTGATTATCCATCAAACAACAACCCGACTGCCTATGACTAGAACTGTCGGTCTTAGAGCCAAAGACTGGCCATAAGATTAAATTATCTTTGTTGTTTTTGAAATGTTCTGGGTCTATTGCAAGCAAGGAAAGATCATGGACTCGCCTTTCCGAAACAAGCTAGCAAAAGAAAGAGCAGCAGTGTGCCTGGAAGTTGCAAATGGATTATTCTCGTCTACGTTTACTGCACTTAAGTAGGTTATTATACCAATTGGTCATTATTCCAGATGGACGGCTTCCCGGGGAACAGGTTTGCTCAGCGCTATTGATTTTAAATTGTGTCCGACTAGAACGTGTGAACCTAGCTCTCCAGTGGTTTCTGCATTGCATAGTGTAGCTATAACTGACTTGTGTAATAAAATAGTATTGTATGTTAGTTTATTTACTATGTGTAAGTCTGCTAAAAATTGGGTAAGTATAGGTCCAAATAGGGATTCAAGGATTCATAGGATCCAATTTCATACTTTTCGCCCCAATTTAACCATCGACTCCAAGCTGATTGATAAGTGTTGCGTGTGGATTGAAGAAGACTTCAGTCGGAGAGACTCCTTGTCCCTCCCCCCCCCCATTTCCCTGACCTTGGCAGGGGGTATCCCCGTTGCTGTGTCTATCGGTTTCTGCTCAAGGTTCATCAGTGTGTAGGGTACTGCTAATGATCGGGACTTCAAATCTGCTCGCCAAAATACCTGGTGCCACCGAAGGAACTACTATGAGATTAACTCCCGTTCCTGAATTGAGATGACTGAGGACCTACGGTATAAGGTAAGGTGGCGGTAATACCCATGCTAGCGGGTAAGTCAAAACTTGAGAAAAAGGCATCGTGGAACCCCGCTTTCGGGTCCTTCAGATCTAGGGGCACGTAGTACACAACTATGTGTCCCTGGGCTCGCTTCGAGGCAAGTAGGTCCACTGCTGATACAAGATGCCACTCCGGTGGAGGTTTGTGTCGGGAGAGATGGTCTGCCTGACTGTTGAATAGGGCTGGTATATGATTCACGACGTGATAGATTTGATACAGCTCAAGATAACTGAATACTCTGTACGTCAAGTTCGGTAGGCTCCTTGATCGGGTGCCACCTTGATTTCTTAGATATGACACCACAGTCCCATTTTTGCATTGAAAAATGGCTGTTGATCTCTTTAGCAACTTGCCGTGATTTTCCAGTTAATACTGCAAGCATCTCTTTCAGATCGCAGTGAAAGCCTTTTTCTCTCTCGTTCCATGAACCCATTACGGGAGTTCCGTTCAGTTGTGCCCCCATCCTACATCGGAGGCGTCCGTGGTTATAAGGTGACAGGGAAGTGGCGAATGAATATCCAAGGTTTGGTGGCAGCTGACCAGCCACCACTTTAGATCTGCTAAGGCATCTGCTGGTAGGTTCAACATTGCTATACTCCATTCACCGAGCCGTGAGCCCACAATGTAACCAAAGAATGACACTTTTTCAAAATGGTGGGTATAACCCGACCGATGACAAAAACGTCACATTTTTATGTAAAATGTTCTTAGTATCGTGGTCTTCAATTAAGTAGGGTTCTATGTATGACAGTCAAGACTTCTAGGTTCATTTTACATGTAAACGATTTACTACATATTTCATTAAAATTAAGAAAATAATTTACGGCCTTTATTATACATATTTGATTTCAAATAAGTTTGAAAAGATTGCATAAGTTCCACAGACATCGTTCTAAAATATCATTTCTAATGTTGTCAGTATATTACTTTCGTAGTTATTTTTATAAAATATGATCATTACTTCAATCGTGACTTATAAGAACCCTTTTTATGGTTTGTTCACCGTTTGGCTCACGGTTCCATGAATAGGGTAGGTATAGATTGCTGTTCAACACTGCATTGAGGAAAGTGAGGAGAGCCCGGTAATGCAGTCTGCCGTATGGAACAACGAAAACTTGCGAAGTTTAAAAGTCCTATCAAGCTATGCAGGTCTTCTAAGTTTGTCGTGCTGTTTGTCACGTAGTGCGTTTTGTCATTATCTTGTTGATAATGCTTGCGATTTATTCACTTGCCATCCAAAACGTGGTGCAAATGATCCCAAAGTAGGCAAATATATCTTGGTGAGCCACCAGAAAATCGAGATACACAATTATAAGTAACCCTTGAGTTTTCAAAGTTTGAGCCACCCAAATTGGTCACTGTGGCGAAGGTCTTGGGTGCCGTGCTTAAGCCAAATGGTAGGCACGTAATCTGAAGCAGTCCTCTTCTGTATACTAGTCGAAGAACATGTCTGTGACCTCCGGCTACCGGAAGGTAGAAGTAAGCCTGGGCGAGATCCACTTGCACAGCCATTCGTCTTTCTGAAGAAACTCTAGCACCCGAAAAACATTTATTAAACTGAAGGGTTCCGTAATTATGAACTTGTTGAGAACCTTGAGATTGAGTATTGGACGGTTCTTTCCGTCGCCTTTTGGGCACAAGAAACATATTAGAAAGAAAGCTGGCAGGATTTGCAGCTATCAATAGAACTTTTTGTTTTATCATTTGGGATATGACGACATCCATCTCTTTGGACTCTCTGGTCAAATCTGGCATTATCTATCAAAGGTGGCTCTTGGCCAATGGTATGCGATACCCAGTTATTATTTTTGACAAGAAAGGCGGAGCTCCCATTTCTTTCCATTGGTCTTGATATAATGTTAGGCAACCCGCCTGGAAAATCATAACTTACGTGCCTTGTTGGACGCATCAAAGTCCGCCTGCGGTCCTGGACGCTTTCTGTTTCCTCTGTTGGACATGGTTCCTATTGTAATTTACTCGTGATATCCCAAGGGAGCTTTTAGAGTTTTGCGTCACACGCCATTCAGCGTGAGTGTGATTACCATTTCCCTTCGAGGGAAGGTTATAATGGCGACTCTTCGAAAGTCGATCCAAAAAGCCACCCTGCGAGGGTAGATTGCAATGATGGTACGACCCGCAACATGCATGATTGGTACCCTGCGAGGGTCCGTGATAATGAGCCGACCCCTGCGGGGGGTGGCTAGTATACTTACTGGTCCCTGCTTTGTAATGATGCTGCGACTCGCAAAATGCAAGATTGGTACCCTGCGCGGGTCCGTGATAATGAAACGACCCCTGTGGGGGGTGGCTAGTATACTTACTGGTCCCCACTTTGTAATGATGCTGCGTCTCGCAACATGCAAGATTGGTACCCTGCGCGGGTCCGTGAAAATGAGCCAACCCCTGTGGGGGGTGGCTAACATACTTACTGGCAGTCCTAGGCGGAGCGTACCAAGTCTTTCAAGGCCGAAAAGCATCACACGCCGAGATAATGAGCCGACCCCTACGGGGGGTGGCTAACAGACTTACTGGCAGTCCGAGGGGAGCGTACCAAGTCTTTCAAGGCCGAAAAGCATCACACGCCGAGATAATGAGCCGACCCCTACGGGGGGTGGCTAACAGACTTACTGGCAGTCCGAGGGGAGCGTACCAAGTCTTTCAAGGCCGAAAACCATCACACGCCGTGATAATGAGCCGACCCCCATGGGAGGTGGCTAACAGACTTACTGGTAGTCCGAGGGGAGCGTACCAAGTCTTTCAAGGCCGAAAAGCTTTCTTGACACCATCAGCCCTCTTCAAGTGCGGTAGTGATCAGTCCGAACTAAGGAGATGCTGGTTGGACCGCACCTCACACCATTCTTTTTTGTCAAACCGTTGAACGCCTTGCAGGATTGAACTAGGGCCACAGGTGCCTTAGGAACTTCGGGCTTGCTTTCTTTTCCATAGTCACGTGCACGGGCTGTGGTAGCTTTATTATTTACCGCATCTGTATTTGCTTTATAAGTCACTCATTCTGAAAACAAATTACTGAAAAAAAAGTACACGGAAGAAACTCGTGACAAAAAAGGGGTAGATGTACAAAATATTAACACTTGATTTCGCAAAATCGAATATCGAACGGTAAAACCGTTAACAAATTGTATAAAATATTATAAACTCACCTGTGTTCTGCGAGAGCACTGAGTTTATTTTTCAACGAAATACTACAGCGGTTGGTTAGACAACCTTCTCGGGCGGAAAACAAGACGCCAATGACGAACTGTGGCCGCCGAGAACACTCGTCGCCTCCTGCCTGGTGGGGAGTGAAACTGGTCGGTGTGCGAGAGAGATGCAAGATATGGGGTAGAAAAGGACGGAGATAAAAGCGGAAAACACGTAGGTGCCTATCTCAAACTAGTAAGCTTCAAATAACGGTCAAGAATTTAATAAATAGATTACAAGTACACCAACTGACACATTTATTATATATGGATGACTTAAAATTATATGCCAACAAAAGCGCAGATTTAAATAGTTTATTATATAAAACAACAACATTTTCTAAAGACATTGGAATGGATTTTGGGCTAGACAAATGCCGTAAACTAAATATAGAAAAAGGTAGGATTGTAGAAGGAAATTATTTAACTAATACAGAAGAAGTAATAGAAGCTATGAAAGATGATGAATTATACAAATACTTAGGTTATAACCAAGCGCGACTTTTAGAACATAAAACTATTAAAGAAAAATTAAAAAAAGAATACTATAGTAGAGTTCATTCCCTATGCAAAATGAGGTTAGCTAGTAAACATTTATTCAAATCCATAAATACATACGCGATTCCTATTTTAACTTACTCATTCGGTGTAATTAAATGGACAAAAACGGAACTGCATGCTCTAGAAGTGAAAACCAGAACCATACTAACACAACATAGATACCACCATCCTAAGTCTGCAATAGAAAGAGTCATTTTATCTAGAAAAGATGGAGGGAGAGGGTTAATTGAAATAAGCTATCTTCACAAACGACAAATTATAAATCTTAAGCAATTCTTCAGACGGAAACAAAACAATAGTACATTACACAAAGCTATAAGCGATTTAGATGAACAATACACACCACTAAATTTAAGCAACGACGATAACATAGAAACAGAAAATAAAACACAACATATAGAAGACATACACAGAAAATGGAAGCAAAAAGAACTACACGGTAGGCACCCGAACGATCTACAGCAGATATTCATAGATAAAGATGCTTCTAATAAATGGTTAGAATTAAGTGGATTGTTCCCAGAAACCGAGGGATTTATGCTGGCGATACAAGACCAGGTTATCAATACGAAAAACTATAGGAAATATATAATCAGAGATAGCACGATGAGAAACGACCTATGCAGAAAATGTCACAGTAAGCCGGAGACCATTCAACATATCACAGGAGCATGTAGCACACTTACACAAAACGATTACACACACAGACACAACCAACTCGTCAATATCATACACCAAAAACTAGCAGACAAACACAAACTCACGCAAGAACCATACGCACCATATTATAAATATTCACCAAAATCGGTTTTAGAGAATCAGCGATATAAGATGTACTACGACCGCACTATCATCACAGATCACACCATATACAATAATAGACCCGATATAACACTTATAGATAAGCAAAGTAAACACACATACATAATAGATATAGCAGTACCAAATACAAACAACATACAAAAAACGATTACAGAGAAAATCAGGAAATACACAGAACTACAAGAAGAAATAACTAGAGTCTGGAAAATGAACCGCGTAACAATAGTCCCAATAGTTATTTCAACTACAGGCGTCATCCCAAAACAAATTTTCAATAGCCTGAATGCCCTCAATCTATCTAAATTTACTTACCTCACATTACAAAAAGCAGCTATACTAAACACATGTCGTATAGTAAGAAAATTTCTACAGCTAGATCTGGACAATAATTTCAGTGCAGTACCAAATTCATCATCTCAAATTATCACATCAATAAATTAGTATCTCACTTTGGCTTAGGCCCGTAAGATACTACAAATACCAGGTTTCAATAAACCTGAGCAAATTAAATTTGAAAAACAAAATAATAATAATAATAAGCCCCGCAGGGCATCTGAGGCGGATGACGGGGAGTAGCGACCCCGCGGGGCTATATATCCGAGTGTTCCAGGGAGAGTATACTGTCCCCCACCTCCGGCTTGCCGGAGTGAAGCATGACGGGGGATAGGTCTCCCGCCTCTTGGCTTGCCTTCATCGGCCGGTCAGAGTGGAGTCGCTAGAGCAAGGTTAGTCCTGCTCGGAGGGTAGGTGCCTCGTGGTAAGTGGCGAGTGGGCCGGTGATGCTGGACCCACAGGGAGCGCGTGATCTGCGTTTAAAGTCCGCCGAGGTATCCTCACCCTTCTCAGCCGCTCATGTCCCTGTTGCCCTCTTGTTGCTTTTCAGTGACAGATTCCCGGGGGCCCAGTAAGTGAGTTGGCGAGTCTCCACCTGCCATTTTAACATGTATTTAATACATTGTCATCGGCAGGTGCCATAGCTCCCGTAGTTTCCCCATTCCTAGTCCATTAGCATCCCATCACAATAGCCTAAGTAGTTTTCATCTATAGTTAGCAATAGTTTAGCACAGAACCGGGGATTGTCCTTGGGTACATTTCTATAGTGTATACAGGGATAATCGTCGGTTTTGTGTCACCATTTCATTAAAGTTGTCTCAAAAGGGCTTCAGCGTGTTGGCTTCGGCCCCATGTTCGCCTCCCAAAAATCCGGGACTCTATAGTCCCGAGGTCTGGAAGAGACATACATTTATAATAATAATAATATTCATTTATTTGCTCAGAATGTAGGTATTTACAATAAGGTGTTTACAGAAAATGTTGAAGCATCCTAGTACATTCTACCATTTTGGCATGCAAACATTTGATATGATGCAATTCATCATTACACATACTTAATGCTTATACAACTAAAAAGTGTCAGCTAGAAAGTCAGATACAGAGTAGTAGCATTTATTCAAGAGAAGTGTAGTTAGTTTTTTTTTGAAGATTGTTACTGGTTCTTGTTTAATACTATTTGGGATGTGGTTAAAAATAGCTGGTGCCATGCCAAAAGCACTTTTCCCAAACAAAGCAGTCTTATATCCTCCAGTGCGTAATAAATTTTGGTATTGAGATCGTAAATTTACGTCTCTGTGTCTGCTTTCCGATAAACTTAAAAATAAGCTTCTATTAACTTTAACAAAAAGAGCAATTTCAAGAATGTAAAGGCAAGGAAAGGTCAACAAATTATATTTTTTGAAATATGGAACACAGCTGTCAGTAACTTTCAAACCAAAAATAGCTCGTATACAGCGTTTTTGAGCTTTGAAGATACTTTCCTTTTCGGTACAATTGCCCCAAAATATTATACCAAATCTCAATTTAGAAACAACAAGACCATGGTATGCTAGTAATACTGTTTTGGTATTGACTTTTTTCTTAAGATTATAAAGTGCATATGCAGATGCGCTGAGTGTTTTACAGATTGCTTCAGCCTGCGGCTTCCACGTTAGCTGACTGTCAATTAAAATGCCTAGGAATTTTGTAAGCTCTACTCTCTCCACATTTTGGTTATTATAGTTGATGTTCAAGTCATTGATGCGAAGTCTTTGGAAAAAATGCATTATCTTTGTTTTTTGTATGTTAATTTTTAGATTGTTGCTGTTTAGCCAGTTTTATAATCTAGCTTAGTCTTATAATCTAGTGGTATCACTGCTGCCCGGAGCCTGGTCATCTTTATTGACAATCTGCTGCAGCTCATAGTCTTGCACCACCTGGAATATCTTACTCTTCGCCTGGTTCAAGTAATACGGACTAAACTTCCTTAAGGTCGACCCTATAGTTAACAAAAACACGTCCAAAGGATCAGTAGGACTCAATTCCTGGAACATGGATTCTGAGAACTCTCTAGAAGTATTCGCTTCTTCCTGACGTTTCCTAAATATGGGTTTCGTTTCTCTAGGTTCTTCGAAATCCAGGGTTTCGTCTACAAAGACTTCAGCTGGCATTTCGACTTCGCAGGCTTCGTCTTCTAAGAACTCGGTGTATTCTTCGGAAGCTGGTGGGGCGCCTGCTGATTCCTTGAAGTAGGGTATCATGAAGCCGAGCTCATCCTCGTACTTGTATTTGTAGCTGTGTGCGTTAGGGTTGCGCAGGCGGTCCCGGATTTTGCGTCGCATCATGTCTCGTATGTTGATCCATCGCGATTTGCAGACGAGAGCTGGAAATTTTAATGATTTGTTTTATGATTTTGCAATTAAATACATAAGTAAAGAACTTATAAAATTATATTTTTTATCCTGATTCGCTTATTTCTTAAGCCAATTTGTTTATTTAGACAGCTTATACCTACTTAGTTAATAATGTACTACGCAAAGAATCCAGCGATAAAATGCCTAAATTTTGTTTTAAGAAATTTACCAAGAAACCCTAAAAGACAGGGTAAATTGTGAAGTCTTCGTATTAAATATTTTCTTTAAATTATAATCATATAAATTAATCGCATGAGCATATTAACTGCGCTCAATAATATGCTAGTAGAAATGCTACTTAGTTACCTACTACATTCATTAAAAAAAAAAAACATTTAACAAAACAGGGAAGGAAAACAACTGCAAAATCTCTGCTCTGCCCCTTACAAAAAGAAGCGCGCGACAATATCTAAACACTAGCACTCTATAATCCGACTCTATGCACTTTACATTCACACAGATAACCCAATACTAACCTACTTATAATCCACACTACTCGACCGCCAACTTTCAATGTGCTACACAAAACTCGACTCTATTGCTAACGACATAAGGAACCACAAAAAAACACAAAGAACTTACCTGGCCTGCCGAGTGAATCCCCGATCTTTTGCCAAACGACTTCCCTCGCATCAAAGTCTAGATATTTAGAATGTCTTGTGTTATACAAAATGGAGTTTTCTTTGACTAATTTTACTAGTTTTATATCTAGGTTTTTGTTAAAAGGGAGCGGCATCGTGTCGTTCGCGGGGCGTTCTCGTGGCGACTGCACGGAGCGGCAACGTCGCGCGCGCGTCACGTCTCGTGCCCGTTGTCGCAACCGGTTGCTAAGGTGGGCCGCGCATTGTACGATTGTTAGTAGCCAGACTTTTTTACTGTTGATAATATGTAGGTATAAGCATTTTCGAGTTTTTGTTTGTAGGTCAGATTTGGTTATTTAGGTTATCGTGATTATCGTAATCAGATTATGTTCGTTGATAACAAAAAAAAAAAACTTAATAATTTTAAGTTCATGTTGTATTAATTTAGTACCGATATGTTGTTTACGCATCTTTTTTAAAGTATGACGGTATACTTGCTTTACTTACGTGAATAAATCGCGTTATCAGAATAATAAGGTCGAAAACTGTTTTGATATCAGACAATTTTTCAATAAAACTCACAAAAAAATGTCAAATCTTTATTTTAAAGAAAAATAATCTCTTATTTTACTTGAATCAACAAACACCATTCGCATCACAATCATTTACCTTAATCAAAATACAGACCATAACGAAAAACATACCATTACATAATTATTTACCTGAAACATACTACCTACAACAAAAATGGAATCCTTTATGATATGAAATACTAAGTATCATTTTTAGATTGTAAATATAGGTAGTTCGCGTCAAGAAAGATTATGTTTTTTACAAAACAAAAATTATATGACAAAAACATTTGATTGCGACAAAAAAATCGGCAGCCAGTCGTCTCGTGTCGCATAGTGTGCGGATGTTCCGAGGAGGCCACGCGACGCTGCCGCTGTGTGTGTGAGTTATCGACCGACGCTCACGACTCGATACTACTATGGAAACTCGACAGTTATCCGCGTATATGATAACCAAGTAGTGTTTTAGATTAAAAAAAATAGTTTACAAAGAAAAAACAATGTTAAATATGAATTATCATTTTCAATCCAAGAACACGAAATACAAAGAAAGAGACAAATTCAATTCAAAAAATGGAAACACAATAACGTATGAAATTATTAAAAAAATAAAACAGCCGAAAACCTCCCTTTTTTAGAGTCGGTTTAAAATACTGAGTATCTTAAGCTTAGACTTATTTTAACACACAACAGTTTAGAGTCGTTTGCTTAACTAATAACGTCAACCTCAGTAATCTCACACGTTTATAAAACACATTAACATCTTCATTTATTGATCAAACAAAGCATCACTCGTAGTCACTTTTTCAGAGTTCCCTTGTCTCTTCTCAACTATTTGCTGCAAATCATGATCTTGTACGACCGCAAATATCTTACTTTTAGCTACATTCAAATGATACGGCGAAAAAGTTTTTAATGTCGAACCAATGCTTAACAAAAACGCATCAACAGGGTCTGCAGGGTCGAGTTCTGACGGCTGAGCCTCACTGAAACTCGGCATTGTCTGATTAACTTCTTCAAACGCTGATTGATTAACTTCTTTTTTCTTCTTGGACCTTGGTTTTGCTGCTTTAGCTTTCTTTTTAGGAACTGTCTCCAAGTCTTCGTCCTCATCATCTTCAGGTCCAGCTCCAACCCCGGCTATCTCAGTGATCGACTTCTGCCAGTCGTCTGACTGTTCATCATCATCATCATCATCATCATCATCCATGGATAGAATCACCACGTCTTTATAAAACGGCTTCATGAATACCATTTCATTGTCATATTTGTACCTGCGCGGCGGGTGGACGGGGTCGGATAAATTCTTCTTTAAAATACGTCTGTGCACATCTCTTATGTTTACCCAACGTATTTTGCAATCACTGCCTGAAATTAAAATTATTGATGTAGTAAGAAAATGGAAATATACCTATTACGAAACGAATTTAAATTCTATAAAAAACACATGCGTAACACAATTAAGCTAACTTTAATAACACGTGGTATTTATTTCTTCATTAAAAAAAATACTAATTAATCACAAAATCTAATTTACAAACTAATTTTATTAAAAAAAATACTATTGTGACAAATACGAACACACACAAAACTCGCACACAAACTCACACGATTCTCTTACTTCACAAGAACACATAGTAAAGCATCGGATCGTGAATTCTAAATAATACTCACCGGACTTCTGTAGCTCGTCTCCTATCTTCTGCCACGCGACTTCCCTGGTATTAAAGTCCATATATTTTGAATGATTAACATCGTACAATATTGGTTGTTCTTTAACTAAGCGGATTAGTTTGATATCTTGTCGTTCGTGGAACATTTTGTTTGATAGGCACGTGTATTGTTGGCTAGCGAGCGTCGGGAACTCGCGCATCGGAGCGTCGCTTGGCGATCGTAGTCGGAGCCTCTCGCTTGCACAGTTTTGAGGCCGGTTTATACTGAGTTTAGATAATAATTTCGGTAGTGGTATATTTGCGTGGTGTTTTTTTTAAATTAATGTTATGTTAATACAATAATAAATTGTTGTATTAATTTTGTAACATATTTTTAAATAAGTATTAAATAAAAAAATATATAAAAAACATATTATTATTTGGTTTTGTCATTATAGCTACACTTTTAGCACTTCAATAAATATTTTTAGACGTTATTTTTCCTATTGGCAATTCATTTTCCTGAAGAGTCGTCATTATTATTGAAACCGTTGGCGATCACTCAGTATATAGTAAGGTATTTTGTTATTTTGCATACAATGAATGAAAAATGACATAAAAAAGGGGGATTTTCTTGTTGTTTATTTACGGACACGGTGGACAAAAGTTATAGCAATACTTCGTCATACATTTTGATAAATAATAAGGAATTGGTACATGACCTTAACCCTAAGTTATTGAGGTTTCCTGTTTTGAAAGCAGAGACGCTAAATATAAATACTTACCTACATACCTAGAATGCAAATACATATTAATATTGTACAAATGAAATAGGTAACAATGTTTCTACGTCATGCATGTGGTCAACGGATGACTTACTGAACTATAGTAGGTAGTTTTTGAAACACTTTTAATTCAATTTCAATTTTTAACATCTCAAGAGTATATGTTTTTTTATTACTACCAAGAATGGGTATTTAAACAAGACACACCTTCACTTCTCTCAATCATTTAAATCCAACATTTGGCTTTACTGATGCAGCGAGCAAAAAAAAATACTCTGAATTCATCTCAAAATATAGTTTAAATATTTTTTCGTAGTAAATCTTTTTAATAAGCATGACGAATACATTTTTTTATTATTCATATTTTTGTTCCGCCAAATGCGACCGGCATGTAAGCCCACTACTACCGACTACACGACCGGTCCCGACGCGTCGCGTCGTGTCGGGGTCGGCACAACGTACTTGTATAGCACGATAACGACTGCTCTCATTCATTTCGCACCGGTATTTAGTTGTATTGTTGTTGCCTTTCATAACTTAGGTACTAGGAACATACTTACCTACCTAAAGGTGAATGGAAGATTTGAATTACTTATAACACTTACGAGAGTTCCTATGAAAAATGATCTCTGTGTAGGTACTTACTTCAAAATTCTTTGATCTGAGCTTCAAAATTTATTCGTTAAAAGTTACAGGTGCAAGTTGGGTTTGCACTTTTGCACGCAGGAACTTCCGTAGATAATAATAACAATAAGGTACGTAGGTATGTTCTCACTTCTCACCTGTGTAGGTTAATGGCAAGGTTGCCGTTTTCACTTTTTTTTTTGGCAGGGGGAAACGTCCGTCCGTGAACAAGATAAAATTATTGTTTTAATGGACATAAATGGGTTAGCAGGCAAAGGATCCATTTTTATTACTTAAATTGTATTTACTTAGTGTCTTCTTTTAATTAGAACGAAAACAGCCGTTAATAATATCTCTAATATGGTGGTACTAACTACCCATGATCGCAAGGGGGTATGGCAGAGCAAACACCTACACGGACGCTTCTTCGGGGCTCTTCATGGCCCCGATGTAGACTTCAATGCGTCCGTAGCTTGGCTACGCTTCGGTGACCTATTTGGAGAAACTGAAGGGTTTGTATGTGCAATTATGGACGAAGTTATCCTGACGAATATCTACCGGAGGTATATTATGAAAGATGGGACGGTTGACATATGTCGGGCATGTCACCATCCGGGTGAGTCTATCAGACATATTATATCTGGTTGTTCTCGCTTGGCTTACGGTGAATATTTGCACAGGCATAACCAAGTGGCCAAGATCATCCACCAGCAGCTTGCTCTGCAATACAAACTTGTAGATCTTGAGGTACCGTACTACAGGTATGCGCCAGACCCAGTTCTCGAAAAGGACCATATCACGTTGTACTGGGATCGATCTATCATCACTGACAGGACTATTGCAGCCAATAGGCCTGAAATAGTGCGCGATGATAGTCGATGTCGCCGTCCCGCATGACGAAAACCTCGTGAAAGCTGAGAAAGAGAAACAAATAAAATATCTTGACTTAGCGCACGAGGTTATCGCCATGTGGGATGTCGACACGTCATTTTTTATATTTTTTTTATAATCTAATATTTAAAAATATAAATGATATGTTGAAAGGTAAATAAATGCACTCTCTATATAAGCACGGAAGGGAAAGAACGAGTGGAAATGTACAGTACGAGAGCCCGTGTTGGCCAATTCACACATTTAAAAATTATATTTTACATTTCAGAATACCTACAGAAAATTTTAAATTCATCTTAACGCTACCGTCGTCGTTTATCAAAATAAATCTCTACGCAATTGAGATAAGGGCCTTTTGTCACTGGGCTGAGCTGCGGCCGCGTGAATATTGCGTTTCGACACAGACATTTGCGTCGGGTCGGGCGCAACCTTGCAGTCGCACAGTGTAGACGCATAATGCACCCCTTTGGACCACTACACCACCATCACCGATTTCTAAACCGTTTATACGTAAGCACTAACCTTGCTGCTCAGTAACAGGATGCCTGCCGACCAGTATAGCGTCCCTGGTCTGCACATACAGTAGGTTCAGCTGCACAGGGTCCCGCGAGTCCACGTTACGGTCCGAGTAGAACAGGCGTCGCTTTAGCAGTAGGGTATCTTTGCTGTCCACGCCCTGCTCTCGGAGGGTGCGGTGCTGGTCTAGCCATGCCACTGTGTGAGAAATGTTAGGGTATAGAAAGTTGTACTGGTGCAAAGTACTGTACCCAGGGAATTACGACTTTTAAGTTTCTCTAGGTCTATGTATCCTAATAAAATAAAGAGATTTTTTTTTTGCTTGTTTCCGATTTGAAAAATTCTTTCACTTTTGGGTAGCTACACTGTTCCCGAAAAATATGGGCTATATTTTATCCTGCTAAGGAAAGAAGTTCCCACGGGATCCGTGTGAAAACAGCTAGTATGCTATACACGTGGTACATTTTTAACCGACATCCCAAAAAGAAGGTTTTTCACAATTCTAAAATATAGAAACCATATGAACTTTATGGGGCACAGCTTAAAAAAGTTAGAGAGCTGTTGTATTATTGTATAGCTTGTAACATGTTTGACCTACCATTATCATCAGTATTGAGCTTCCTGCTGAGCTGCTCGAGCGCGACGTCTCTGTCCTTGGGCCGCTTCAGCGTGCCCTTGTCCTTCTCCTTCGCGTCTTCCACCTCTTCTACTTCTTCGTGGCACTGGGTTTGAGGAGTAGAGGTTTGGGTTATCAGCAGGTAGGATTTTGATGGAATTTTTTTAGGAGTGAAAGTAAATCATTGTTAAATTAGTTTAACCAATGTGGAGAGGGAAGTCTACACTTTGATGTGGTTCAAGTTCGAGAGCGTCGTCACTCTTTCGAATATACTTGCTAGTCAGGATTCATAGATAAACGTTAGACGAAGATGTTAATAAACATGATGAATTTGAAATCATAGAAAAAACCTTGTCATTTTGTTATAGCAAAAAGAAACCTGTTCGCAAAAATTTCAACCGTCTAACTATCACGGTTCATAAGAAACAGACGGTGACAGTCGGACAGCAAAGTCTTAGTAAAAGGGTGACGTTTTGCCATTGGGTATGTAATCCAAAAAATGTCCACATACCAGTCCGTATTCATCATAGTTCTTGATGCCGATGCGCGCGCAGATCTCCATCATCAGCTCGGCGACTGTCTTCGCTTCGTCCACCTGAAGCGTCTTCACCGTATCTACAGGAAATTACCATTTTACTACTACTATAGCTATGGAAATATCGTGGCTTGACGAGCGTGGCACGCTAATATTCTTTAGTTTTAAATGATGATAGCATTTGAGAGTCATTTGAACTATGGTATATTAAATATACCATAAAAATATAAAAAAGAAGTCTGCCACAGATAGACAATTAGATAACCCAAGTTCGTCGACAAAATAATGTACAATTTTTCTTGAAACAGTTAACACATGAAAGTGTAATAATGTATAATACCTAGGTAAACTGTCGTTTCAAGAAAACTGACATTTATGTTGTTGTGTGAATTTAGGTCTTACTAAATGAAACAAAAAAAAGAAGTCAAACCTGTGCTACAGAATGAAAATTAAAAGAGCCATGCACCAATAGATCCCCCCAAGTTGTCACCTACTACGAGTGACGTGGGAAAACCCATAGTATACCTACATATCTGCAAATCTATTACATAACTATACATATCTATTATGGTCAAAAGTTAAACATTGCCATTTAACGTGGCAATGCTGTCAGCCTCTTGTGTAAACTCCCGGTGGGCAGCGCTGAGGAGTTTTTCGATGCCTTGTGATTTTATTATTCAACATATACAGGGTGGCCCATCCATAGGCGTCCAAAAGAAAAATTTAGAAGTTCTAGGCTATGGGGTATCCGAATCACCCTCATGTATGTTCAGCGATTTTTTGTACTTAGGAGCTAGAATTATTATTTTTTTTTTCCGTAATTTTCATTTCAACATTGTTTTTTTCTATTTTATCTTTTTTTTCCTAACGTTTACAGATTTTTTTTCATGTAATTAATCATCATGATAGTAGCTAACACCTGAAAAAAGCAGTTTGGCTAAACATTCTAGAACTTACATAAAATTTTATCTGAAGTTCAAAATTACTGTTGGAGTTCAGTAGCCCTAAAGTACAAAAAATCGCTGAACATACATGGGGGTGATTCGGATACCCCATAGCATAGAGCTTCTAAATTTTTCTTTTGGACGCCTATGGATGGGCCACCCTGTATATAAATGATAAGTTTGTATTTATTAACTGCAATATTGCAAATATTTCAACAACTCACCATCCAACAGCCGCACCCTAAGGTTCCTCATCCGACAGATGTAATCCAGCGAGTCACCATCCCGCAGCATATAGTTGTCCAGGGTACGGTCTTCCTCCAGCCAGACCCCCGACAGAGAGCTGTCAGCTGAGCGGAGGAACAGCCCATACTCTGGGAAGAATAGTGAATATAGGAACAACTGATTAATGGCTACTACCTTAAATGATAAAGGACCAATTACTCACAAGACGTGATCGGTTGTATTATTGTTAGTAGTTATGTATTTTTAGGGTTCCGTAGCCAAAATGGCAAAAACGGAACCCTTATAGTTTCGTCATGTCCGTCTGTCCGTCTGTCCGTCTGTCACAGCCGATTTACTCGGAAACTATAAGTACTACAGTGATGAAATTTGATGGGAATATGTGTTGTATGAACCGCTACAAAAATATGACACTAAATAGTAAAAAAAAGAATTGGGGGTGGGGCCCCCCATACATGTAACTGAGGGATGAAATTTTTTTTTTCGATGTACATACCCGTGTGGGGTATCAATGGAAAGGTCTTTTAAAATGATATAAAGTTTTCTAAAAAACATTTTTCTTAAAGTGAACGGTTTTTGAGATATCAGCTCTCAAAGTCGTAAAAAGTATGTCCCCCCCCCTCTATTTTTATAACTACGGGGTATAAAATTCTAAAAAAAATAGAGGTGATGCATGCTAATTAACTCTTTCAACGATTTTTGGTTTGATCAAAGTATCTCTTATAGTTTTTGAGATAGGTTGATTTAACTGTAATTTACGGAACCCTTCGTGCACGAGTCCGACTCGCACTTGGCCGGTTTTTTACATTTACAAGAGTGCAAAGTTAACTATTTTGATGAGCGGGCAAGTAATTCTAAAATTAAAACACTAGCGCAGGGATTGTTTCAAAAATTAAGACTCCTGAGCGATAGCGTGGTATCAAAAGAGCATAAGGTGAAAAATTTTTGCACTCGAGTGCAACCCGTAACTTTTCATCCCACCTCATCGAGGAAATCACTGATGTAAAAAAAGAAAATGGCGATGGCAGGCGCATATCAAGTTATATAAAAAGAAGTACTTCTTCTTCAATTTAAGAGCCCAGCTCTTGTCGGTGCAGCTCCTTCCATGTACGCCTATCTAGCGCCAACTCTTTAACTTCCTTGTACGTCACAACATTCACCTTCTCTTTAATTTGCTTGATGTAGCTATAAGGTGCATAGATAGACTCCAAAATTCATTCATCAGCTATAGGTAAATATCATGCTTCCATACTGGTTGGACCCTATCTCGTATCTACCTACATTTTAATAACTGGCAAAAGTAATCTTACCTTTCCCCTTATCAGGAACAATAACCTTCTCCTTGACCAGCTTGTGAGCATCTTGCACGGTCATGCGCGAGTCGAACTTCACCTTCCTAGTGACTGCTCCTCCGTCCTGCACTATCTTCAGCGATAGTGACGGCATACTGCTGGTAGTGGCGTCCTGTGAACATCAGAATCACTGATCACTATATCATCATTTCCCGAGCCTTTGGTCGGCTTCCAGTCTAACCGGATGCAGGTCAGTACCAGTGTTTTACAAGGAGCGACAGCCTATCTGACCTCCTCAACCCTGTTACACGGGTAACCCAATACCCCTTGGCAAGACTGGTCACTACATTATCTCTCGAAATACTTATAAAGAGATGCTACTTAGGTGCTACCAATAGCTACTCACGTGGTTTTAATGTGCAAAAAATCTAAGCAATGGTTTCTGACGGTTTCTAAAAGCGAAACAAAAAAATATATCATTTTGCCCAGGAAGGGTTTTAGGAAGAATAGTAAAATCACATATTAGGTAAAGTAACGTGATAATGATAACTCGAATCTGCACGATTTCTGTGTTTTACCCAAAAATCTATTTATTTCTCAGGAAAATTGTATTCAATCTCATTGTTTAAGTTTAGCCAGTGGAGGAATAAATCTAAACTCGTTGATAATAAATATTGCGAGAACTCAGGCATGTTAGTTCTGTCTGTTTTCCTGGTAATATTGTCCTAATTAATGACAAAACATAGGTACTATCATGACATTGATGGGGTGCCTATTTTTATTTTTAGATGTTTTTTTACAACGTTTTTTTATATTTTATCCGGACTTTTGAGTCCCCACTACTACCTACTAAGGGATTGCATTGTTGCGGGCGTTAGTTTAACAGGGAACCAAACTCAGTGAAGACTTCGCTTGCGCCAATTTCAAAACTGATTATCGATCAGGCTAAAGTTCATACTTACCTACAAATGCTTCTTAGTCATAAACGAGATGGTCATAGTCGGAAGTGAAACGCGTCATCATAGACGAGATCCGAAGTGTTATCCGAATTAGTCAGATTGCAAAACATTATTGACTCATAAATTAAACTAGGTAAGTAACTTTGTAACTAACAAAATTACTAGGTCTGAGCTGTGAACTTAGGTTTAAAAATACTTAACTCTTGAGAGTTTGAAATAGGAAGTAACTTCCGCATGACACTTATTGTAAGATGGTTCTAAATGAGAACATGACCAATCTCTAACCAAGAGTCCTAGTCTTTTGATTTTAGTTAAATACCAATAGACCTCTTATTGGGTGGGACACACAAGTAGGTACTTAACAACATTGCAAATCACTCTTGCACTCAGTATAAACTTTTTTGACAACCATACTCTCTACTCTATCATTTATCTCACTTTCTTAAACTACTGATAAATACTTTTATACTCACTGTTTTCAAGTAAATCCAAGTAAATCACCAATAAGTATATTCCACGGCACTCTAAGTGTCACACTGAGCTATTTACCTCGTCCCTGCATGAGCTATATACAGGGGCTATGATTTCATCCGCACGGTTTTCCTTAATTCGTATTGATAATAATGTTTGTTACAGTTCAATTTTATCATGTCCTGAAAGGAATTTTTATGACATTTTTTACCTCGAGTACCTAAATTATAGAATTTTTGTTATTTAGCAAATTGGGTGAAAAACAACATCTTCAGAATTTTCTTCGTACATAAGAGTTCCAAAATAATTGAGCTAATTCAAATAATCTCACTAATTAAAACAACACTTTTTGACCAACTGAATTAAATATTGTCTGTCAAAGGTAGGTTCTTACTTAACACCCTTTCATATAATGATTTTAGCTTATCCCAATACCCATGACAGTCGGGTACAGGCAGCCATTCATTACTCAGACCCTAAAATTTATGTTAGGCAAGACAAGAAGTAGAATTGACCTTGGGTTCAAGCGGATTTAACACTCACACACAAGACACAATATAAGGTTTATGTCAGGCAACATAAGAAGAAGGATTGATCAGCCTATTTCACATAACAAAATCACGATACTGAGTGAAACAACTCTAAATTCACGGCCATACTAAGAGGCACTTGAGTATGGAGTGCAAATCGTTCTGCGGGAAACATGACTGTAGCTAGTTTAATTTATAACAATAACAAATTGTACGTAACATGGACACGTGTTGATAACTATACAAATTATATTATAATGCACTAGCTTCCGCCCGCGGTTTCATCCATTTTCCATAGAACCTACTTACTAATTCCCGCACCCGGTTAGAAAGAAGCTCATAGCCTGCCTTGATAAATGGACTCTCCATCACTCAAAACTCGGTTCAGAAGTTCCTTAGATTTGCGAGTTAAGCTAAACAACAACTTTAGGCCAAAACTACTTATACGATAGATTATTTGATTTATCAAAATCCCTTCAGCCATTTTCACATGAAGTAGTAACAAACATACACAAACACTAACTTTCATAATAGGTATATTAGACATAGGTGATTGATGTCTAGTCATAGTCGAAGGATTGTTTTGATAGGCAATACACGTGTGCAGGGGCGTGGTCGTAAATGCATCTGTAGAAACTGCAATCAATGTGCATAATTCGAGGACATTGTCTTAATTTTTCAATTATCCAGGTTTATAAAAAAGTAAAGTTCCTACTTTATGTACTGTGTCACTAAATATAGGCTCTCCGGAAACGCTGAACCAATCATAATTTTTGCCTGTTTAATGTTTATGATCACAAAATATTACGATAAACTAGGACAATTTTTGTCGATCTGCTAATCAAAAGTACATAGGCTGAAATAATCTGTGTCAAAATCTTGTGGAAAGCACTTGCTAGGCAGTTCATGGTGAATCTTCCTCCGAGCCTTTTTCCAATGAATAAGGTGAATAATGATGATTAATGAAAGTTTGCTTATGACCACTGATCAAGCAATGACACGACAGCAGCGTTGGTCATCGCAATCGGTTGATCAGGATCAGATTTCGAACTTGGAGGTAGGATACCTACAAGGTACCAAGTAAGGTACCTTGGAGTCGGGTTAAACGGGGAAACTTGTTAATTACTTTGTTTAATTAATCCTCGATTCGTATAACATCTTTTCAACCTTGAAATAGATGTACGAGACAAGTTTATAGGTAAGTGAGGTAGGACATGAGACAGCCATAATTATGAATCACACATTGCTTTACATAGGTAGACAGGTAAGACAGGTAAGTACTCAAATTGTTTCGACGCTGTTATGGTATTCAGTTACTTACGTCATCTAAGTGTAATCTTCAAAGTGATAATAATTAATTTCGTAAACATTATAACGCATAGTCATCAGCATCTACCTTCCCTTTGTACCTGATTGTAACCATACTTTGAATGTATGACTTTTTATCTTATCCAATGTTAACTTATCAAGCTGCACGGCCTATGGGCTCCAACCAGCTTTCTAGAAGAGAGAACCACTTCCCGCACTCGGGTAAATAGTTAGTTGTCTATTTCTATAGGTCCAGCCATTCACTTACTTCTAACGATCCCGAAAGCGAAAAATGTAACTGCATACGAGTGAGTGTATATAGTGCAGTAACTCTGATATGAAATATGGATGTAACCCACCACAAGTAAACCACAACCTCCTTATAAGTCAACAGTGAGCATATAATTTAAAAGAATATCAGAATAAAAGGACTCATTGCTTACCTTCAATTACCTGTTAAGGTTCATCATGCGTCACAGACAAACCACATTCACCGTTTAATTAGTCCTTAAGTTTATCAATTCTGCTATGAAACAGGTTTCAGTATTTGTGTGAATTAGGATCAATTGAATTAATTAACTTTCCACGGCCACACCCGTAAAAGGTTGAATTTGAAAAATCTGAAATGAAATTGACAACTCATACACTTATTTACATATGTTACCGTAAGATTACAAACATCGTTAGATTACAATCTATCTCGAGAGATTGTAAACTGTCGAATTATTGTGAACCGTAACATCTGATTGCAATTTAACGCATTATTTTTCGCTATATTATAATCTATCGATGAGAAATTGTCAAATTGTCAACTGTCCGAAAGCTCTCTCTGATTGGTCAGTCTTTTTGTAAGATCGACCAATCACGACCAGCCGTTCTGTTCCCATGGAGTTCCCGTAGAGTTAGGAATGAAATAGAGGTGTCAGTTAAATAAAATAAATGCTCTTCAAAAATTCTTCAAGTATTAAATTTATATAAAAATAACTCTTATAAAAATACAGTTAGGTATTATGTCTTCAAATACAAACTAATATTTAAAAATAAAATAAAAGGGGTGCTAATTAAACAGGCTTCTTTTTAATATCATTATTCGCCCCCAAAAATGTATGTTGCCTTCTAAATTACTAAGTCAGCCACAATTAATAAAGCGTCGAGCATCTAAATAATACTATCTTAGCCACGAGTTATCTTCCACTCTAAATACAACTCAGCATGATGGTTATTTTTTTGCATCTAAATTTGTAGCATGCATTCTAACAGTAAACTTCTTAAATACTATTAAATGACATCATAAAAATATTTATTTACCTTCTAATTTTTTAACTCGTACCTACTGAATTTTTTGTTTAAAATATAACACATCCCATATTAATTGACCCAGCATGGAAGTAAGCATGCAACTTGCAGCAAGCATAACTTCTGTCACGGCTCCGGCGCTGCGGGGCTCCGGCGGTCCCATGCGAGCTTATCGTCGCAGATGGTTTTCACGCTCACCACCGCAGCTTCGGCTTGCTGGCCGGCTGAGCCGGCCAGCCTCAGCCGCGGCGGCGAGCGCTGAAACTACCTGCGCCTCAGCTCGCAGGCCGCCTCGCCCCTCCGCGCCTACGCGGTTTTGAATTGCACTCTAGGGGTAGGGCAGACAAGACTACGTGGAGTCGGTTTTGCAGCGATTCGTTTTCGTCACTAACTTCAATTTTTAATACAATTTTTAATTGTGTGTAATTTGAGTCTTAAAAATTAAGTACAATTTTTGATTTTATAAAAAATTAAACCGTCACTTATTTTTGCACGTCAAAGAGCTGTGACACCGGGAGTTGCAAAGAACATTGTCTTTTTTGACGTTCTACCAATCAGCGCGCAAGATGCATTCCGTTCTACGCCAGTTGACAATTTGACCGCTCTACATCGCTCTCGATCTTACAAAAAGACTGACCAATCAGGGAGAGCTTTCGGACAGTTGACAATTTGACAATTTCTCATCGATAGATTATAATATAGCGAAAAATAATGCGTTAAATTGCAATCAGGTGTTACGGTTTACAATAATTCGACAGTTTACAATCTCTCGAGATAGATTGTAATCTAACGATGTTTGTAATCTTACGGTGACACATATTCCACTAAAGAAATCTTCTATTGCACGTCCTTCAGTAAAAACCTTAGGTTTCCATTTCATTTATTGTTCTTTTTCGAATGACAGAAAAAACTAGGTAATCTAATAAGTACATATTTTTCACCTAAATAAAATAATATCAAGGTTAAATAAAACTACTGTAATACACAAAAATATATTTATTTCTATAAGAAAATATTTCTACTGATTATTTTCTATTAATTAATTCATGAAAATAAATTATTACAGAATTGAAAATACATTATTATTATAATATTTATTTATGTTTTATTTTACTAAAATAACACAGATCTTGCAAAATATAATAATGGTAACTATTTATTTATTTATTTAGGTCTATCCTTTTCTTACTTGGAAACCTGGATCATATAATGTTGAATCAGTGAGACCTAAGTTCACCAACAGCATAAAAGTTAGTTGTCTTAATACAATTGTTTAGGTACTATACATTTCCACATTCGTGTTTCAAAAAAACGGTTGTTTTAAAAACGTACGTTTATACTGTCGGTAATACTGGATAACATTTGGGATCTAATACATAGATGTTAGTTACTGAACAAATTATTAAGATGGGATATTTCAAGTTGCTTGATTTTCATATCTACAGTACAAGTTAATAGCACTGGCAATGTCATATTTTACTAGACTAGATTTTCAGAATAGCAGAATTTATCGTCCGAATAAAAATGGCTAACTTTAATGTTAGACTTAATTAATTTAATTTGGAAAGGCTAGAAACCAGAATTAATCATCAAACATGATTTAAATGATGATAGAACTACACACATTTGTGTCTAGCTACTCATTTAGGCCAGGTGGAAACTTGCTCATTGTTATAGAAATAAGATTATTTTTACATTCGTTTTTATTTTTAATAAGGAAAATTTAAACGTTAATATTTCTAAGATAAGCTAATAAAGGCTACGCGCCTACCGAATTTTAGGTAGACTAAGGCATAGTGAGTATAATGTAGATAAACTTTTCCGAAGAATTCCGTTATATAGTATTTAATTAAATGTAAATAAGTTTAGTGCTCCATAATTAAGATAGCGGTTTTAAGCATCTTATTTTTTTATTCTTATATCGGGTGTGTCGTTCATAATCACATTAAATGAAATGCGTTAATATACTGGTTAATATATGTCCATTAACACAAAGAAAAAAGAAAAATACGTAAAAATAAAAAAATGAATTTTTCAAACAAAGTAAATAGAGTAAAAATGTGCGAAAATTAGAACACCATATAAAAGTCAGTCATTACAAACAACTGTAATTCTCCCTTGAAAACTGACAGCTGTCAACTGATCAAAACATTCGATACTCCTAACTTTAGCTCTGCTTTACACATGATGTTGTAAATTATAAAAACGAAAAATGACTCCTGTAGCTAAACCACTGAATGGATTAGGTTATTTTTTTTACAATTCGCCATAGAATATCATAAAGTATATGCGATAGAATTTAATGTGATTGTGAACGACACACCCGATATAAAAAGGCTAACTTCAATTATGTGTTAAATTTTTTTTTGCGTAATGAATTATTCTTTATTTTAAAAAAGTTACCTACTGAATAATTTATCTACTTATAAAAACTAATAATGAAACTCTAAAAGCTCGTAATTACTACTAACTAAGGCAGCAAAGAAAACAAAATTCTAAATAAAAAAATCTTTATTAGAATAAATAAAATATTAATAACAAAAAAATGTGTAAAGTGTACAGATAATAATTAATAAAAAAAACATGAAGCACGCTATAAAGTTAATAATTAAAAATAACATTTTAATGTATTCGATAGACCATAGGTAATTTTTGTATCATCAGTTTTGACTGTCAAAATCATGACCTGTTTGTAAATATCTAAATAAACTTCATATTTTTAAGGTCTATCGAAAACATTCGAACGAATACAACATTTTAGCGACAAGTTATTTACAATGACATTACTTACTTCAAACTACAATATAATATGTACTACATTAGTTTATCACTACAATCTCTTCAGACATACAAAAATATTGCTCTCACTCCACGGTCCCACGCTTTCTCATAAATATTCATTTATATCTCTATATATCAAAATAATAAGCTTATTTATCATATAGGAATATAAGGCTAGTTTCACAAAGGCTATATGTAAAGTTCAATGAATTTATCCAAACAAATATCTTTGAAGATCACTGCAAACGAAACAGTCGGCCGATAGTTGGTCCGTAATTGGCAATTTTTTTTTTTTTTAAGAAAATCTTGATTTCTATCCAAATCTTCAGTCGGTCTGATACAGACCTGATCTTTGAAATGTGCGTACTACCATTTATTTTCATTACAATTTATGATCCCAAACAAATTATCGGCCGACTAAAAGTCTGCAATGTGCATACACAGTCACTCTAAATAAAAGATACAATCACATTCAATGTTTTATAGAAATGGACATTGAAAGTCATGATTTTTACATCTAGAGTGAACTTGCAATATATAAAAAATAGCCAGATTTACACGACATTGAATATAGCTGCTAATCTAAGGCCACGGAACTATAAGCTACTATCAAAGTATAGGCCTCTACTGAGTACAGTCATGCGCATAAATATGTGACCACTTAGTCAAAGTGATTTAGATCGAGTGACCCATTTAGCATATAATTCACTATTTAAATATCCCGTTGAACAAACCGTGACCAGCCGTGAAAATTACCATTAGTAAAATTGGCAATTTGACAGCTGTTTTGGTTCAGTTAACGTTATAGTTAAAACCCACTCTCAATTAAAAGGTTGTACTTATTTATGTCATGTAACATTCTTTCGAATTATAGAAAATGCTTTCGAACATTAACTAAGTGTATCTACGCTTAACAATATTGCTTCTAATGTATAAATATACGAATATATTGCGTTATTTAGCTACTATACGTCAGAGTAAGGCGTGAGGACCCCTACGTCTATAAAGCACGAAAATGGCACTTACTTTCAGAATCACACTTTTCTATCACTATATCAATTTGTATTGTTATTTTTATAAACATAAAATTCGTTGTCCAAATCATAATTATATGTAATACGTGAATAAAAATAAAAGATCGAAACTCTTCATATTGCTGTCGCTTACACGATAAAGAGGATACTTATATTTTGCACCGATAGTACAGATGAAAGCAGGTCAACCTACCCGATTCTTTCTTTGCCAATCGAACATTAAACTTCCTATTGTGATAAGGTTGAAAATCGATTGAAGAAATTTTACAGAGAGAGGTAGGTTGGTGTGCGCTCGTCTGTACATTAATAAAATATTTAGTTAAGCACTTAAAAAATATTGATGCAATTGATCTTATTCTGTAAAATATAAAAATATGTACTGTATTTTTTACTGTTGTACTACTTATTTTTACGTTTTTTTTTTGTGTACTACAAGATGTAACAAAATTCATTGCTACTGTACTTTTTACAACCGACAAATAAGTGTTTTTATTTAAAATATAATATTGTTATAGTAACTATCAGAGGGTACACAACTCTATTACATAAAGAGGGAAGCTCATTATTATCTTGAAAATACATAATTTACTCTACAAAATATACTTAAAATATAGATATACATACTATGTTAAATTAATCACATATAAATAACACACAAACGTATATATTTGTATATTCAACTTAAATAGTTGTAAATAATTATGTATTTCGGGTGTGTCGTTCATAATCACATTAAATGAAATGCGTTAATATACTGGTTAATATATGTCGATTAACACAAAGATAAAAGAAAAATACGTAAAAATAAAAAAATGTTTTTTTCAAACAAAGTAAATGGAATAAAAATGTGCAAAAATTAGAACACCATATAAAAGTCAGTCATTACAAACAACTGAAATTCTCCCTTGAAAACTGACAGCTGTCAACTGATCATAAGAGAAACATACGATACTCCTAACTTTATCTCTGCTTTACACATGATGTAAATTATAAAAACGAAAAATGACTCCTGTGGCTAAACCACTGAATGGATTAGGTTATTTTTTTTACAATTCGTCATAGAATATCATAAAGTATATGCGATATGATTTAATGTGATTGTGAACGACACACCCGATATAAGATTGTCATTAATTAATGTTACTACATCATATGATGTTGATGTCATTACAATATGTACTCGGATGTACTTACATGTTTTTATGTGACGATCATGGATGCGTGTGCGCATATTAAAGAGTATGTGTGCATTAGAAAGGTTCGTAGTAGACTGTTGAGTTTAATTCATGTTTTAACAAATACATTTTATCCATACAAAAAGAATTTTCAAAAGTAACTACATTCCATTAATGAATACTGCATTAAAATTATAAAAGTAAATACATTTAATCCTAAAATCAAAATCGATAGAATTTGGTACTAATCTAACCTCTTTTACACTCTAATGCACACAGACTTTAAATACCTAATTACAATATCACAACTTATTGCTGTTGGATTGCTTCAATACTTAGCTATATATGTACCTGCGTTACAACCTCAATCCTGTATTATTTGGTACTCAACCTGTGGCCAAAGATTCGTGACCTAATATCGAGCTATAAATAAACTACTGGCCAGAAATATAGTTAAATAAAATAAAGTTATAAAACACAAGTTAATAAAAATAATGCTGTAGTCGATATTATAATTTTATCGATAAGTGTCAATCACTTTTTTAAATGTGTATTACAACATATTGCAAAATCGGTAAGAATAAGAGCAGTACTCTGTCTATATTATCCACACGACGCCATTAAAATTGCACGTAACAAAGATAAAATAAAAGTCGATAATGAATTCCAAATTCCAATTATTTCGAAATTAAATTGGTTGATGTCAGAATTAGACCAAAACAAATCCTACTCCAACAGCTATAAAACTCAAAATCCAACAGCTTGAGTACCAAACACTACATAATATACATCTCACCAGTCCCCTTAGATCTGGTACCACGGCGAGCGTCGGACCCAGCGCAGGCGGTAGCCGCCCTGCTCCGTGCGGATCTTGATAGACGCACCTTCTGCTGCTTTCACTGTTTCTTTTACCTGCAAGGGGAAAATATGATGTTAGATTAATTTAGAAAAAAACTGCTTAACTGGATGAATAAGATAAAAACCAAATGGGTTTAAAGTATGGGCCATTAAAGTAGGCCTATATCAAACAGACTTGATACCGGTCGATGCCATTTCTTTGTACGGGATATGATTTTTTTACATATGGATATTTTGGAAAAAAGTCGTTCACTGATAGTGTAGTAAGTTTAACACTAAAGGAATATTTAAGAATGATAATGGTGTAAATAAACCTTGTAAGGTTGTCTCATATAAACTTAGCATAAGAAGACTGTTAGAAAACTATATAAACGCTCAAGAAATGCCTCATATAAACAGTTTTATTTAGATACATAAAATAACTTACACTCTGCATCAAGTTCTGTGCATTGCCGACCAACATCTCAGTCGCTTCCTGGTCTTCTTCGCTGCCTGAAAATGCAAACATACATTTAATTATATTATGTCCCACTTAAATGAACTCCAAAACCAATGAGTTTATGCTACGATATAAAGTTTATCGAGTCATGAGTAATTCGATTACAAATTATAATGGAATGAATTCAAACATGTCAATACAATGGTATCATGAAGACATACACATTTATGAAACTTTAATTTAATAAGAAATAATATAGCACTATAATTTGAAAAGAACTTTAAGTCAAAATGTAGGTAAAAAGCGTATTTACAATAGGAGGAATAATAAGTATATGCTGGTATGTACCGTAAAATGTAATACATGATATTAATAATGCTTATGTATGTATTTATGTACAGTTAAGCACACGTTGACGTTATAATATGTTACCTTTGTAGTCCGGCATGCCGACTGTTAAAGCGAGAAGCAGCATTAATAGAGAGAAAGCTATATTATTATATGTAAGCTAAAATAGATTATTATGTAAACTTCTTTATTTTTCTTATACTGTAGACTTACATAAAAAGAATATATCTTTGAAAAAGCAAGAATTACATAATAGTAAAAATATGGGAATAGATAAATACCACGAAAGAATCAGAGATAATATTAAATGCTTTATCGTAAAAGGCATACAGCGAAGATAAAAATGAAAATTATTAAATGCTTGATAATATTAAATGAACAGTAATTATATTGTGTACTTTTATAAATATACACTTATACAGATATATTATAATAAGTTGATTTGTATTTGCTTGTACATAAAGTTACTTATTTAAATATAATTGAATTATTTAGTAAATAAAGAAGTATATACACTCTTTTGCAAAAAAAGCGGGCACCTATGCGAAATCTTAGTTTTAAGAACTTTACGTGTATTTCAAAGGGTTTTAATGATTGTAGTATGTTTCTAGCATCAAAAGAGTTAGCCAAGCATGCGTGAGAGTGTATTCTTAATTTAAATTTTGTACAATTGCTAAGAAATTGGTTAAACCTTGTTTTGGACTAATTGCTGGCAGAAAGTTCGGCACTGCGTACTTTAAATTGGTTTTGTCGCAGCTCAAAGTACTGATACTCCTCTAAATAGTGTTTAATTATATTTTAAAACACGTGGGTATAGATAGTTCAACTCAGATTTGCGCGCGGCCCTATGTGTGCGTCGGCTTGTAAATATACAACTTTCATTCGTGTGACAGTGACGTCGTCCGAGCATGACGTGTTCTTATCGCTTTTTGTTATGGGTACAGTCGTTTACGAAAATGTCTAGTTCTTCACGGAGAAAATGTTTAAGGAGTCAGGTAGCGTTTCAAAAAATGAAACAACATTCAAAGCTTTTTATTATTACATTTTACAGTTTTTCATTATTTTCTCATAAGTTTTTTCAAATTGACGTTGACAGTATCTAAGAAATAAATGAGGTGAAATATCTAAGATGAATTAAATACTCCTTACATATTTTCTAGATCTCGGGGTACGCGGACAATAAATAAAAGTGTGGACTAAGAATATAAAAAGACGTATAATCTAGTATAATAATGTAAACAAAAAGTGTGAGGAATTTTAAAAAATAATATTGCTTCGCATAATGTCGACCAAAATAAGACGGAAATAATGAAACTCATAAATGAACGTTTAAGTCATATTGATGAAGGGATGTTGGGTAATACTTGTCGACATGTACAAAAGAAAAAAGAAAAATACTATAGACATTTTGACATGGAGTCAAAATTTATAATTTACCTCGGTGAGAGTAGCGAATCCGAAAATTCATCATTTGATTTTTCAAGTAGCGATTCAGAATCATTATAAATAAATAAACATTAAATTACGTAATAACTGTTTTTCTTTAAACAGCCGTAACCCCTAAATAACTGTATTTGTACCCGACTGTACCTCTTGTCACGCACACAAAGTCACTGTGTATGTACAAGGGTTACCCACACATAAGGCCGCGCGCAAGACTGAGTTGAACTTACTATACAATATCTAAACAATAGAAGGCTTTGTACTAAAATACCGAAACTCTTAACATTGTCATCAATCATCAGTATAGCCCATTTAGAACAGGTTAAAATTTTATCAAATACGAATACTTTTTAAAAATGTTTTGATCTAATAAGAAAGTACATTCATCATTAGTTAAAACTGCATTATCATTTTCCTGAAAATCACTTCAAAAACTTTTCAAAACACCGACGAACTTTCTGCCAGCAATTAGTCCAAAACAAGGTTTAACCAATTTCTTAGCAATTGTACAAAATTCAAATTAAGAATACACTCTCACGCATGCTTGGCTAACTCTTTTGATGCTAGAAACATACTACAATCATTAAAACCCTTTGAAATACACGTAAAGTCCTTAAAACTAAGATTCCGTATAAGTGCCCGCTTTTTTTGCAAAAGAGTTTATTTACCTTGTGCGCCCAACATGGTGGCCTTGACGGTGGACAGGATCTTGAGCTGAGTTCCAATGGTAGGGATACGCTCGCATACTTGTAGCAAGTTCTGTAATCAACAAACAAATAGTTAGAAATGCTAGAACGACATTTACGTCTTGCTTGTGATCTTTGACTGTCGTCCCATCGCGCTATGAGAGTGAAGGAATAATGAGTGCACCTGTGTCCAAGTAAATACTTGTCCCGCGCAGCTGGCTGACCTCCATAAGTATGTGAGAATAATTACAGCCATTATGGACGAAATCGGACGATCCTCATTGTTTGTCGAAATGCTAAAAAGTCTGAATTATTTTAAAACAATTCGTAATAAACGAGATGTACTATAAAAAGTAAATGTTTCATGTCTAGCTACTTTGAACTTTTTCGAAAGAGTCACGACATGGATGTATTTCAGTCAGAACTAATTTTGACATTCAAAAGTGGAGCACAATGCAGTATGTACAGACTGACAATGATAATTAAAGATTTAAATTAAACTTCCCAAAAAGTTAATAAATAAACCCCACATACCGTCCTAATCCTTTTGTCAGTACATTCCAGCGCCAACTTCTTGGCGAGTCGCGTGACCTCCTCGGAAGCTTCGGCAATGGCCTTTGCCGTCGCGATGAGCTCTCTCTTGCTGCCTGGTGGTCGAAGAATGGGGGGTTACTTGAGGAATTGGGAAGAGGGAGTAGCATGCATGCAGACATGCGAATGTCATCTATACTAATATTATAAAGCTGAAGAGTTTGTTTGTTTGTTTGAACGCGCTAATCTCAGGAACTACTGGTCCGATTTGAAAATTTCTTTCAGTGTTAGATAGCCCGTTTATAGAGGAAGGCTATAGGCTACTTCTTATCCCGGTACGGGAAGTAGTTCCTACGGGATGCGGGTGAAACCGCTGGCAGAAGCTAGTTCAGGAGTAAAATGAGAAGTAACTTCTTGGAAATGTAATTCTGATGATGAGAAGCCCACTAGTTGAGAATTCTTATTAAATAAATACCAAAAAATTTATTTGCTTCATGCTGTAAAACTTTTCATTTGAATAGAAAATCATAACAAAAGTAGTATGTATTACAAACTTTTATGATTTGTAATGTCAAATTATTATTAGTCGTGTGAAAATTGGAGCAGCTCTAAGGCTACTAATTATTCCAGCCAAAAAAAAAAATAGAGAAATACAAGAAAACCAATATTAATTATCACATTCTGAAGACAGGCTTTTTCTTCCTGGATCCAATAATGTCCAAAAAACCTTAAACTCTATTTAGTAGCCTATGGCCTCATACACTAAACCGAGGCATATAAGTTCTAAAAGCACTTACAGTATGCTTTCTACTTCTAATTACACAAAGCTAAAGTATAAATAATACACACTCAATATCCTACCTTATAACTATCTACATAAAGTACAAATTGCTACAATGATGATCATGATGAGTGACTTACCGCTGAGATTCAACACAACTTCTGTTCCGCGGCCGAGTGACAGACATATACAGTGAGTACAACATCGAGATACTTAGGCGCATATTATTATATACAAGCGGTTAAAATAAGGCTTTTCAAAATATATATTTTTCGTGGTTTTATAGAGATACAGACTACTAACATGACGTATTCTGTCAAAGATGTATATAGCAGTATATGTATAGAATAATATGCACCTGATACATAAGTGTTAGCATGAATAGTGCGTACATTAAGTTATAGACAAAATATACAAACAAATATACGGTATTTTACTATACAAAGCTGCATTAGATACACATAACTCTGTATATAACCTCCAAGGTTAAGTCACATTATGTGGAGCTTGAGTGTCACCCTCACAATAATTCGGAAGCCGAGCTAATTAGTGGGTTCTAGCCCTACCCGTCAGAAGACATATTGTTTGATAACGAAGTAACTGGGTTATAGAGGCCAAACAGGAAATCGATCTATTAGATATTAAAGTAACATAAGCCTCTCGGTTGCAGCCGATAGGACAGTAAGCGAATACACAATGCTTTAAACGATTTTTTAAGTTTCATACGAAAACTACACCACAAAGTTTCGTCCAAAATCGTAGAAAAGGAACAAGCCAATACTATCGCAAAAACACCTATCTTTTTATAGTTAGTTAGGCATACTTAAGGCATTAATTATAATCTTGCAGATGTCACAGGCAATTTGTATGATGTTTGCGTTAGCAAACGGTTTCGGCATTTTATAAACTTGAATTCATTGTCATGTTTTATAACATTAGCAGCGCATATTATAATTAACCGCTGCATTTTTTCGTGTTAGTTCTTCTTACACCACTCGTGGCGCTGTCTACCAAAACATTAAACATGGCGGAGTGTTGTGCAAGTGCCGGATCAAATTGCGACGTAAATACAACATGAATACCCTTAGAGAATAATGACATGAATAAGTGACATACCCTTAGAGTCGGATCGCACGAGCTCGGAGAGCCTGGCCATGAGGATGGCCATGCGCTTGGCGGCCGCGATGATCTCGTTGTCCTTCGACGACCACTCGCGCACTGCCTTGTGCAAGTTGTGCGCTGCCACCTGAACGATTAAACATTTCATTAGTAGTGTGCAGGAGCGGTGGTCCACCTTCTTCGTTTATATTACCTAGATTCGGAGATTCAGTTAAATAAACTATATACTGTGTACAAAATACAATTCCATGTTGCTCGCTTAGTTGTACGGCGACAAGAAAGATACATGAAGACGGAGAACACGACAGTTCGGCCGATTGAATGCGAGCACACCTTTGCCGCTAGAAGGCGACACACGGCACCGCACTCGCAACACAGTTCAGTTACGTTAGTCTTAGGTACTATCCTCGAAAACTTCATAAACCCGCATCGAATTCTTATATCAATAACGCAAGCAAGCATAACTACGCAAGAACTAAGCAAGAATTAATTTAATGTCCAATTATGTTACGATTGCGGCCAAGGTTGTTTCACTGTGGTATACTGACCAATATGGGATGGCTGGGATGCGGCTGCCTCCTAAAGATATCCTCTCCCTCATCATCAGTGTCAGCGGGCGGCGGTGGGCGGGGCGGCGGGGCGGCGCCGGCGGGCGGGGGCGGGCGGGGCGGCGCCGCCACGTCCGACATGTGCAGGCGAGAGAGTGCTTCTGGCAGTGCGGGGGGCGGCGGGGGCGGGGCGTAGTGCCCTGAGAGTGCTGATTCTACTTCACCAGCTGCGCTGATTATCTGTAAACAACAATTTTATTGAGTTCAAGGTTTGAAGCTGTTCATAGTGAAAGCTTCTGACCCAATACCTGGATATCTGAATTTTAGGACACCCTGTGTCACCCTGATTTTTTTAAGGGTCTCATGAAGTCCACTCGTTAAAATGGTGGTCACTTTTCGTAAAAGCTCTGATGCCTTGAACCTGGCGCGGTGCACGGCGGGCGGGATGGCGGCCTGCAGGCACTGCTGCAGTAGCAGTACTGACCTCACTGTTAGCAGTCCGCCAGGCAGCAGCCTGGGCGCGGTCCCCGAGCGCCACAGCCTTGGCGCGGTGCACGGCGGGCGGGATGGCGGCCTGCAGGCACTGCTGCAGTAGCAGTACTGACCTCACTGTTAGCAGTCCGCCAGGCAGCAGCCTGGGCGCGGTCCCCGAGCGCCACAGCCTTGGCGCGGTGCACGGCGGGCGGGATGGCGGCCTGCAGACGCTGCTGAGCGGAGGACAGGGCTCGGGCGAACTCCTGGTCTTCCGTATTGTCACGTTCAGCTCCTCCGACGAGCAGTACGCGGTTTGCCAGTCTGGAGTAACAGAAATTAGCTGCTTTAGAAGGAACCCTCTAACAGCCCGTCGAACACAAATGGTTTATAACTTTCAGCGACACGTCTTGGGGCGCGAACCGCGAAGCGGTATGCTTCGCGTGACGAGCCGCGTGGCCGGCGCAGTTGTACATCAAAGAGCATATCATCGTTACTACCATTAGATCATCTTTCATGAAATCCTTTCAAACATTTCGTTGATCACCACCTTCCTTGATATCCAAGTTCTCATCGAAACAAAAGCACATACAACAAAAGTACTGATTTATTTGCCTAATTTGAATAAACGTTAGATCATGTTCAGTTATGTTAGTAATGTAACTATTTTTTTCGCATTAGGCCAAGTACCTGTAAAGAAAAAAGTTTCTGTGTTTTGATATAAATAAGTATATAAATATAAAATGATAATTAACCTTTATGAATATGACCGAAATAAATAAAAAAGGGGGTTTAGCCGTTGTTCATAATCTTTCTGTATTGTTTCTGTGTTTCGTGTATTAAATGTGCAATAAAGAATAAGAAAAGAAATAAATAAATAACATTTTCATCCCACCATCTCGGAAAGAATAGTTTTACCCTTTGATATCTGAGCGCAAAAGCCGTTTTTATCCTCTAGAGCGGCAAAGTGATTTGAATTTAGAACATCGCGTGCAATACTCCATTTTTGACAATCTTGATAAGACTTTTCAAACAAATACACATTAAAGAAATAAAATACTGCTTGAAATAATTATTCGATTAATTAAGTAATTTTTATTATTGTTTTTACATAAATTTTTAACCTCGTTTCATTTTTAAACTGAGTTTTCAAATAAATGGACTTTACTAGGTACTTCTTTTTAATTTGATACCTACTTATATGTGCGCGCCATTTTGTTTTTTTGCATTTCCTCGATGAGGTGGAATGAAAAGTTACGTGTTGCACTCGAGTGCAAAGATTTTTCACCTTGTGCTCTTTTGATTCCCTCGCTCTCGCTCAGGATTCTAGTTATTGAAACACTCGCTACGCTCGTGTTTCAATTTTAGAATCCTTCGCTTGCTCGGTCATCAATATTGAGCCCGCGGTTAAAAAGCAACTTTGCACTCTTGTATAACAAATAACTATTCTTAATCGAATATAACCTGTCATTGAACATCCTTGGCAGTCGTTACGGGTAGTCAGAAGCCAGTAAGTCTGACACCAGTCTAACCAAGGGGTATCGGGTTGCCCGGGTAACTGGGTTGAGGAGGTCAGATAGGCAGTCGCTTCTTGTAAAGCACTGGTACTCAGCTGAATCCGGTTAGACTGGAAGCCGACCCCAACATGATTGGGAAAAAGGCTCGGAGGATGAATCGAATATAACCAAATTAACACAAAAACCTACCTGGCAATGGCGGAGGTATTGTCAACCATCTTTTGCGAGTCGTTGTTGCGAATAGCATCCTCACACAGGTATGTATGCTTCTGCATCAATTCACCTGCAAGGATAAAAATTATCTATCTCTATAACGAATTTTACTAAACGAGAAAGAGCAAAGAAAGGGATAGGAAAAGACGAAGGTGATGAAAAGATAAATCGAAAACGCAATGGGAAGAAGATGGAATAAAGGGACATAAGGGGAGAGGTATAATAATAGAGGGAAGCAGAATACAGACATATGAGTAGTGAGGAAGACGGAGAGAATGTAGACACTGTTAGATACAGCAATTATAACATTTTTGTTCTTAAATAGAATTAAGTAATGAGATGACAAAGGGATGGGAATGGGATAGAAAAATTTATCGTTAAATCTCGAGTATATTCATATTTATGCCAATAAATTGAAATTTTATGAAAGTCATTCTAAACCCCTCCCCCCAAAAAAAAACGGATGGAGGTACTAACATCCCAAAAACGAAAAAACTCACCAGCAGTCCTAACAAAGTCGAGGGGATCTACCGCCTGGTCACACAGGTCGCGCACGCGCAGCACAGCTTCTGCGTACTGATTCTTCAAGTTGTTGAAATGTTCCTCTGCCACCTAGATTGTCAATAAAGTTTACATGTTTTATCTTCATGAATATGGGTGAGAGTAGAGATTTGCAATCTCTAAATGAGACACACATCATCATCTCCCGAGCCTTTTCCCACTTTTTTTTCATGAGACAGACTTGGATGTGTTATGTACAAACACAGCCCCTATCTCAACCTATAGAACGTCAATAGATTTTATTTTTTTCACAATAATGGACGATTTTTCGATTGGTATAATTTGACAGACATGCGTAGGTTGACCTGCTGGCGTCTGTAGTCCGTACATTTTCTTTGTATGACTCCACGACATGACCAGTTTTGAGCGCTCCCCATGTTATAGACACAAAGATAATGTACATGTACATTTACACACAAATATAGCTCACCCGATATCTTGAAATCATAAATTATATAACAGCTAGTTACAGGTGAACTTCGTTACTTTAAAAGAAAGCTTTTATTTGGTCTGCTTTTTTTTGCGAAGTATTTTAGAGATGCTGTGCTGATCACAAGTTTTAAGGAATAAGTTTAGGAGGATCCAATCTTAGAGCTGAAGTATATGATACATTTTATACACATAAAATAAGTACAATCAAACAGATATATATGTTACCTTGCTGTCAGGGTTGTAGAGCCTGATCTTGCCGGCTAAAATCAGTTGTGGTGACAGTTTCTCCACCTAAAATAGACAATGTGATATGTATTTTTATTGAAATTTATTTTACATTAGATAGTAGGTGTATATAGTTTATATGTAATACATAGTCCAGTCAATTTAAACATTTGAAGTTACATAATTTTTTTGGTCTAATTTGACCGGACTAACAATAAACATTATTAGAAGTTATTTGACGGAATGACGCAAGATACACAAGGTCTAGTGACATTGCAGATCGAGTTTTTAATGTAGTAAGTCTTGTACTTTATGGTTTTTGGCTGTGTCCATTTTCGATTAAATTTTAGCGTCGATCTTTTCGATGATTTCATCAAATGACCTGTCCCGCTGTGGGTTAGCAGCGGTGAGGGAGTATCAGTCTCTTACTGACTAAAAACCATCGTGTTCCGTCGTAGGCCCTTTATGTACCAGGGCCGCGGTCCCGCAGGCCCGGCAGGCCTTGGCCCTGCTGGGCATGGTGTACCTGTCTAGCATTCTGCGTGAGCTGATCAGCGAGGCGCTTGTTGTGTCCGCAGCCCGCCGCCACCACGTCCGCCGCCGCGCATGCGCGCTGGCTGAACGCTGCTAACGCTGCCGCCTTCTCGTGGAACTGACTCTCGCGACCTGGGGTGCCTGGGAGAGGAACAGGAAGAAATCAAAATCAAGGCACTCTTTGAAGGTCAAAATGACAAAAGACGGCCCCCAAAACGCCCGTCATACTTCCCATGTGTTTTTGCTGGGAAGAAGTGGCGCAACAGACTCCCCAGCTACACATAAGAAGATTATTGTACTTACACCAAGAAAATTAATAACACAGGAAATCACAAGACACAAAGAAAGTATAATTGGCGGAATTAATCCGCCAAATCAAACTAGCTATCCACCCCGACTTCCAAAGTCGCCCTCTCTGTGTTCATATCCCTATGTATGCCTAAATCTTTAAAACTACGCAACGGATTTTGATGCGGTTTTTTAATACATAGAGTAATTAAAGATAAAGATTTATATGTACAATAACATCCATTAAATTGCTTTGCACCCGTGCGATCGCTAGTTATACAAATGTCGCAGGGATATGATAAAAACAGGGATTTAATCAATTCCCTAAGGGATTTTTGATCAAATCCCCGTTTAAATACATATATAGAATAGACGTAGATTGAAGAATATATTTTTTTTATTACAATAAATAGGTACTTAAGATTTTATTTTTATGGAGTTATCATGGTCTGAATTAAATGAATATTATTATGTCAGTGTTGATTTTTATCTCCGTTTGACGGGACAAGCGTGATTAGGGGATTACCTAATGGATATGTTGTTGAAACGGACGATGTAATTAAGAATTTCATTATTAAGGTGTCTGCCCACTATCCCGTAGCATGCCATGACCGTGCTAGGAACGTATCCAGCACGGAAAGAAATCCGATACGCTCTATATCGCCCACTGAAGCGGGCCGACAGCGTTCTGAACCCGTTTACAACCCGTATTTAATCTGTATGATGCCCGTATGTAACACGGCAGGAATTCTTTCAATACACTCGTAAAGCATCGGTTCATTCTCGTACAAATATCAGTGTTGCGTAGACGCGTTAAAGTGGTGAAATATTGAAATATTATGGCTATAAGGAAACGAACGATTGAACAAATCATTTTGGATGAAAAGGAAGAGGAATGCCCAAAAAACACTGGACTCCCCGCTTAGTCACCGTTTAGCTGCCTGTGCACAGCGTTCTGGCAGCGTCGCGTGCCATGCACGTAGCGTATCTGCACCGGCAAAATATTCCCTCCGACGAATAGTTGACGGCCCGTGCATGGCACGCTACGGTGTCGGCCGGTGACGGAACGGTCTAGTGGGCATAGTCTCATACTTCTCAATACAAAGAATAGTTTTTTTTGTTTGAAACGGCCCTAGTACGGTCATGGTATGCTACGGGATAGTGGGCAAACACCTTTATTGTTATACATTTTTGTATCTCGGAAGTTATCTTCCGTGTCTTGTAGTTGATTGTAGGACGGATGCATGTTTAATGTGGGATGACTGTGTTTGTATTGACTGTGAGATCGTATGTGTGTTGGGTGTGATTCCGCTATGCATGTATCGTTTGTATCGTTCTGTAGGAATTTTCAGACAATTCTGCAACTGTTCAGTATAGCAACACTCTGTAGTATTTAAAAAGTATTCGGTGGTAAATCTAAGGTTGCAAGACACGGAAAAGACTGGCATTTTATCATTATATCTTGTATATATTTACCCAAAGGCGCATTAACAGCGTCAGTGAAGTGTCGCAGCGGCGCCGCCACGTCGATGAACTCCTCCACCACGCGGTTCACGACCGCCCTCTCGGTGGCTCGCTTCAGCTCGTGCAGCTTGTCTGTTAGCTCCCTACGAATAAGCAAAAAAAGGTTAGACATACCATTATACAAGCTGTTGATTTGCATCCGTGCCATATTCAAGGACGTAATTATGTTAATGATTCTAGACAGAAATCAACAAAAAAATTGGTACGTATTTTTTATTCTAAATTCCGTCAATGTCTTCTAGCCGTATTTAAACTTGGCGCGTGTGTTACTAGCCTTACAAAAGCGTTGCGCTTTCGTACATACGCAAACACAAAGCATATGTAACGATCATTCATCAAAAATTGGGTTAATTCTGAAATACTATTAAATAAAGAAAATAAAACCGTTTAAAATTATACCGTACTTCCAATTGATTATATTTACGTATTTTATGTCAACCTCCTGGAATTTGACACGAATGCAAATGAACAGCTTGTATTGTCAATCTTCCCTAGGTGACTCCACTACGAAAATATAAATATAAAGTTTCACAAATATACAGAAAGTGATTCAGAAGTGTTCATTTATTTACTGGAGAATCAAGAGCTATAACATCTAAGTAAAAATAATATGAGTGACATACAACCAATTTTTCATGAGTAAATGAAAAAAGAATATAGAAATATTTCCATTTAACTGCCGTTATACCTACCGGGTGTTGCACAAGTGGAGGCAATTACACATTACGACCGATAGGATAGAACTGCCAATGGTACATAATAAAGTCATTCCATTCCAATTAAATACAGGAGGTATAACCTCTACGCTCATATAAGCGAAGGGTACTTTCTTCAGTCATGTAGTTAGTGAAGCTACACCCCAATCTCGAGTCATCCATATATTACATGGCCCCATATGGTGACAGTCGTACCAAAATTTCACATCTGAATGGATTTTTTTGTACTTGTTTATTCATTTATTTGATTCTTTTTGCACATTTTGTACAATGGTGGTCGTAACTTGTTACTGATTAAACCACAATAAGAAGTAATCTAGAAAAAATGCTCGTTATTTACTCAAAACTAACCTTGTTATAGCACGTGCTTCCTCACTATCTCCCTTTCCACTGGCACACAAGTCAGCCAACTTGTCTGACAGTCGCTGTACTTCTGAACACAGCTGTAGAACTTCCGCCTTCTCACGACCTTGAAGACCGTCGGCGATCTACGAGATAGATGATAAAAGTCAGATATCCGAATATTATGGAAAATAATAATGCTGTTAGCTATAAAGCCAAAGGTTTTTATTTCATATAGTGCTATTACAGGTGCTTAAGAAACATCAAGCTAGTTGCGCGGTTCCAAACAGTGGGTCTTATGGAGAAGAACCGGCAAGAAACTACACAGAAAACAAGTGTTTACAATATTTTATGGGTTGACTCTGAGAAAATTATACAATGCAAGTTGAACTAGGAAGTTATATGAGAAAATTGATAGAAACTGATTTTACGAAGTTAATTAATTAGACCGAATAATTTTATTTTTACGATGGTGGGCCTCAGTGGGAGAATGAAGCTACCTGCCGTTAACCAACCTAGATAGAGCTCTGGTTCTGACCAAGATATCGAAAATTTAAAAAAATATTATTCTTACCCTCTGTCCTTGCGAAACAATGCTGTTGATAGCCTTCTGACCCTCGATCCTGGTGACCGGGTCCGCAGCCGGGTGTAACAGCCACTTGTGGGCTGTCTCCAACCTATTACATAAATAAATAATGCCAATATTGTGGTTTTATCGGTTTAACACATAAAAAATATGTTTTTAGGTTTGATGGTTAATATATTCTTCCCTAAACTTCGTAGTTTGATTATTAAAGCACGGTATATTCAATCATATTTAGAGTACCCGCACACTTCAATATTTTTTACAATATTCAGGGTCATAAATCATTATGTAAATGAATGGCAGTAGACACATAACAACGATCAGGTATTTGGCCGGTATTAGACCAAATGGAAACTTTGAATGGAATTGAATTTTTTATAAGTTTCTGTTCTTACCATCGGGCTAGCTGTCGGTCCAATCTTTAGTCTGAAGTGCCTATTGTGAAAAAAGATATTAAATATATAAGAATTTCTCACCTAGCCTGCATGGTCTTCCCGCCCTGCTTCTCAGCGGCCCTCACTCCCTCATTCACGATGGAATCCAACTCGTTGATCTGGTGACGCAGGTCTGACGCCAGATTCAATGCCTGGGAGAACAGCATTGTATTAGCTCACAAATCATCATCATCTTCCGAACCTTGTTGAGGTCGGCTTCCAGTCTAACCGGATGCAGGTGAGTACCAGTGCTTTACAAGGAGCGACTGCCCTATCTGACCTCCTCAACCCAGTTACCCGGGCAACCCAATACTCCTAGGTTAGACTGGCTGTCAGACTTCTGACTACCCGTAACGACTGCCAGAGATGTTCAATGATAGCCGCAGGTTTCAAATATGCAAGACATTATACTAAGTTCACCGACGATGATATAAACACTGATATCACAAACAGGTACTTAAACGTTATCAGTTATTTGACCATGAAGTGGTAATTTTCACGTTCACCGCCTTGAAGAAAACATTGTTTTACGTATCGATTGCTTCACGGATGAAAGAACGAATGAAACATTACCTTTAAAAATTCAGTAGTCAAAATCATGACATATTAGTATTATATCATCTTTAGGTACTACGAATGTCAATACTATATTTTTTTTTAATTTTGCTGTATAGCATCTGTAGACAACAAATCCACAGATAAATGCCTAATACAGTTAGCTTCAATTAATATAATTACCTTGGGTTCTCTACCATGTCCATATTGTCTCTCGTCACATAGATGGTCAGCGTTTATGCCACCAGATCTAGAAAGAAAAATTATTTATATAACAAGAGCATAAATAAAAGAATTATTATTAAAAAAACAAAATACCCGACTGCACACTAAAAAAAGAGTAAAACAAGCCCCACAATAATATTTAATTTATAAATATTGATGGAAAGCATCGCAGGCGGGGACCAACAGAGGCTTATTTATAGTCATTTCGGTTGTGCACCATTTAGCAGAATTTTCGTTGGTGGCGGTCAAGGTGGTCCCCGCCTGCGATGCTTTCCATCAATATTTATAAATTAAATATTATTGTGGGGCTTGTTTTACTCTTTTTTTAGTGTGCAGTCGGGTATTTTGTTTTTTTAATAATAATTCTTTTATTTATAACTTTTTAGCTGTTTTTATTTAACGAAAATGTTGTAGATGTAGAAGACTATGTATATGTAAGTACCATTTTAAATTATTTCGACGACATTTGGCTTTAGATTACGAGTGATGTTACTCCGCAACATAAATTTACCGCCAATCTGGACTGTTGGTAGTGAAGAAGAAAAAGAATTAGGTGAGTCATTACTGCTGAAGACCGTCAACGACGTGTGCCCTTATGCGTGTGCCCGCATTCGGGCTGTATACTCGAGCATATCCCCCTCCGCACCGCGCCGCGCGCCGCATGCCAGGCCACGCCCTATCTTTTTGCTTGCTAACGCATGAGTTGCTTTGCGTTGACGCAGAATTAACATGTTCCCGTGGGAATTTTGAGAAAAAACGTATCCTATATTAATTATTACTCCCGTGATTGAAATGAATCTAATGATACCGCATACATATTTTTTTAAAGGGAAATTTAGAAAAAATATCCCGTGGGACTTTTAGGATAAAATGTATCCTATGACACTCCCGTAATCAAGACAAATCTAACGATACCTCATACATCAAAATCCATCAAGCCGTTTAGGCTACAGGAGGTCACAAAGGAACAGACATACATACATACTTACATACACTCGAAAAACCTTACCCTCCTTCTTTGGCAGTCGGGTAATAAGTATTCTACCACCTAACCTAGCACTTGCATGCCAATTTGGAAAGTGAATCGTTGAACGTTAATCACGTTTTGGAACGTGTAAGACACCTGTGATATCAACGTCGGAGTTTTCTCCCAGGTTAAGGAACTTTGATCTGTATTAAACATGTCTATTTTTCAAATAGATGCTAACACTAATCTTGACGAGTATGAAGTTAACTGTATAACGTCAGACTACAATACGATAGACCTATAACAGCTTTTTCGAAACGTCAAGCTAGGTAGGTTCTAAAGAGTTTATCTCATGTAGAAGAACCAACAAGAAACCCCAAAGACACTGTTTCAAACAATTTGCAACTAGTGTGACGTTTCATAGGAGCCTGCAAAGGCCTGTTTGAAATAAAACCACTTGACTTTGACAAAATAGTGTTCTCGTGTCTGAGCTCGTGGTACCTGGCGAGTCTCCTGGCAGCATCAGCAGGTTCGGGCGCCAGGTGTTCGGCAGCACGTTGAGATGATGTCAGCACACTGCGGATAGCTCTCTCGCCTGCACTGTTGCGCTGAGCCTCAGGGTCCTAGAGAATATGAAATAATTTTAAACGATTCTTACAGTGAGTTGCAGTCAACTATAACGAACCATTTTCAACATTCATTTCATTTTAAAAATGAACAATAAACTTTTGGCAAAGGGTCGGTTGCTAATAGAATCGTCTTTGGTCAAACTTAACAAAGTAGACAAAAAGAAGACGAAAGGAAATATTTCGAGTAATATTTACACTACTCACAAGGAATTATTTTTTTAACCCCCAATAAAATAGAAGTTATAACGATTTAAAATACGATGACCACACATTTAACCAAACGGTTTAAAAATGGATGTTATTGAGTTAATATTGATTTCTCAATAACAAACTACGACTCACATTAAGGAACTCATGAGCAGCTCCAATCTTGGCGTGTATCTGTTGCTGTAACGCCTTCAGCACTGCCACGTTGTCCTTCTCGCCACCGTCTTCCACGTAGGAGGTTAGTTGCAGCACACTGATGGACAAACATTACTAATTACAATTTGTATTTATTTATTTAACAGTTCATGTACACAGTTACACAAAGAACACAGACAAGATGAAAAATAGAAAAAAAATTAGTTGTAACTTTGAACATTCATCATCTGTCTAGCTTTTTCCAAACTATGTTGGGGTCGACTTCCAGTTTCACCGAATGCAGCTGAGTAACAGTGTTTTACATTTAGCAACTGCCTTTTGGACCTCATCAACCAAGTAACCTGGTTGTCACACACACTACGACTAAGTTATACAATGTAAAATTTTGATGCCAAATGTTCAATCTATCTTCTGTTAACAACTATTTGAAGTTTGTCATAGCTATTTGCTGATCCGGTAATGTTACACTTACCGAATAATCTCGTGTATTTCATCGGCCATTCTTTGAGCGAGATAGTTTCTGTTTTCAGCAGCCTCCTCCATTCCTTTGCCTCCTGCAATAAAAAGATCAATTTTTGTTTTTCTGAGCTAATTGAGATAAGTATTAGGTAATTGGGCCAGACACGTACACCAAATGTATCTGGCGAAATGGGAATGTGTTGTTACCCACTAGTAACGGCTATCCCGTGGGGTGGGATGGAAAAGATAGATGGTTGATTTCGACACCTAAAACTGGTTTGGTATTATTCGAAAAACGCAAAGTGTCAAGGGGAGATGGGGAAGTCTTTACCCAGCAGTAAGCTTTCCTACAGTCTAGGGAGAAACGAAAGACAGTATAGAAGAGGCTATCAGGCTTAGCACAAGTCGCTTTGGGGTCCAGTTTCCGAAGATTCACACGATTGGGCTGTGGTTGGAGCACTTTTTATACCGTAGTGGGTTACCCCGTGTTTTGGAAGGCACGTAGTTCTGATCTACACGCGACACTTACCCTCAGTGAGGATGTGTATGTACATCTTCATGGAGCAGATGAGCACGGGCGCGAGCTGCTTCACGCTGTCCAGGCAGCGGGTTAGCGTGTCTGCGTGCGGCGGGTGGGTCAACTCCGCTGCTCGGGCTGCCACCTATGTAACACAAAATCATTGAAAATGTGGGCTAGTAACAAAGAAAAAGAACATTCTGACAACTAATCAACATTTCTTCCAAACCATCATCTCAAGCGCCACAGACATGCATGCATACATCTTTATGAACAAAAACCTTTCTGCCTTCATTCAACCTAAAATATTCACATTGCGACTTATGCCTTACTAAATAAAGTGAAGTTTGCTTACCTCCCTGGCGGCCCTGGAGAGTGCTGGCGAGATGTCTCTGAGGAATTGAACCAGGTCTTCCATCGTATCTATGACCTCCGCCACCCCGAGATAATCTAGCACCTAGAAGTTATCAATTAAAGAATATAAGTTATCTTCATCAACAACATTATTTGGCATCAGAGATCTCCTATTTGGGAAGCCAAAAGTTTGGCCCTCGTAATGAAATATAGTTTCTAATCCAAACATTCTTAATACACGTATTTTCCCTGGTTATACAATAGAAAGGCACATAATATAAAATTTCCCACGGTATTATGTGACACTGACTTGGAAATTAGAACAGAAACTATGTGATTACCAATGGTACGTTCATTTTCCCATGGAAATGTGTAAAAAATGTGAACTCATGCATGTGTTCGTCATGCAAGATTAGAAAACTTACGTACACAAGGCTTCCAGGGAAATGTAGAACGGTGCATTTAGACATCGAGATAAGATTATTATTCATTCCAGATCATTAAACTTTACGGACGCTGTATTTTCAAAAACTTAAAATTTTGAGTAATTCTTTGAATTGGCACATTGTATCACAAGCATTTATAAGGTGACTAACCTTTTTGCACTCCTTAACGATCTTCCTAACTTCTGACTCGTCGAAACACAGCAGCAACGCAGACGTGCCCTGCAAGATTCCTCTCGAACCTTCAATCAGCTTCTTCCTGCAAACCACACTTATCTTGAGCTCCTTCACACGGGCGTCACAAGACTCGAAGGTAAAGAGGCTTGCGTCAACAGACATTGACATCGTGGCTGCATATGCAAGAAGCAACCGAACCTTCCGTGCCAACCATATCTTAAAAGAACTCTGAACGACCCCTTCATGCAATGGGTAGATGACCTTACAATTTTGCAGTATCGATTTGAATTCTGAATGAAAAACGAGTAATCGATTGTGAAACAGCTGCGGAAGCTTACATAAGAAATTGTTTAGTTTAGAGGTATTTATGATAAGCATTCCGCAACAATATGGGAGCTTACATAATGCAACGTCATATTGGAAACAAATCATTTTTAGAACTTTCCGGATTTATTAAACTTTTTGTTTTTAGTAATGATCAGTACATTTGCATCATAATGACGTCGGTTGCTTGTAAACAATTAATTTGTCATCATAGACTCACCTGACCTCTGGCTATGACTCGACTGTCATGGCCGGTAGCATCAAACTACAAACTATGTATTAATTATGTAGACGATACCATTCTTAAATAAGAATTCCTCTAGTTTAAATAATCCACGAGAAATATGTACTCTTTATGTATGGAAATTTAAATGTTGGAGGCCCAATGTTTTGCCACACTCAGGGCATCGTCAGGGCACACTAGGCAACACAGAATGTGCCGTAAATGAAAACATCAGTAAAGAATCTTGCGGGCCTCAAGACCACCTTACCTTGCAGGTCCTGAGAAAGGATCAGCTCGCAGCATGTCGGAGGCCTGCTGCAGCAGAGTGGCAGCTGTCTCGACGCGGTGTAGTGCGCTCGGCATGTCGTGTCTGAGGACCGAGTCTTCTGAAGACTCGATGGTCTCGTGGCCAACCTGAGGAATTGTCCAAAGCATTTTGAAGATGTGTCTTACACTGTAAAACTTAGGAAGTGCAAAATGATGAGTGCCGCTAGGACTTTTTCCCACATACCCCTCTCCCGTCCCCCGATGGGAAGGGGATGCGTAATAGTATTTTTAGCCTTGCAACAACAAAAAAAAGGTCAGATCTAGGACTGGAACCCGGAATCCTCTGAATCTTTACGATTATCAGACAGCATCTTTACGATTGTCATTTCAAAATTACTGGGTGAAAAGTTTTTGATATTTCATAAATAGAAACTCTTATTCAACCCTTTTTCTTTTCTTTGTGAAGTCTTTTTCTTCGACTCTTCTTTTAATATTTCATAAGGATAGCAAATTTCTTCACTTACCTTGACCAGGTTATTGACGGCGAGAGACACGGCTTGCACCGGCCTCGCCAGGTCAGGCATCGCGTTGCCATCTTCTGCTTCTTCATGGAGGATCACCAGACGAGAAACCTGAAGACGAAAGGAACACAAGTTTAGAAAGTAAGCAAGGAATAATTACATGTCGAGGTTACATGGTAACCGTATACATGTATACATGGTTACTGGTAAGTAGACCGCATCCTTTCAGGAGGTGATAGTATAGGTCAATACGGACAGATTTGACCATGGCATACACTGGACAAAAGTTAACCCGTTTCAAGATAATCGAATTTCAAGATCAGTCGTCTAGGTACACGTATAAATTTTCATTATTAGTCAAAAGTCTCGTTTTTGTGGATTTTTGTGTGTTTTTGGATAGAAGATGAATCATTTCATAATAACAAACCATAAAACTGTACAAATCACAGAGGAAATTATAGCGTACAGCAATTACTTTTTTAGTAGCTATTTTCTCAAAAATATTACTCTTCATTTTTTTGTGCAGAATACTTAAAAAACATCTACATTTATCTAGCTATCCAAAAAGGCACAAACACACAAAAATCCGCAAAACGAGACTTGTAACTAATAATAAAAGTTTATACGTGTACCTAGACGACTTGTAAAGAAAAGATCTTGAAATTCGATTATCTTCAAACGGGTTAACTTTTGCCCAGTGTATCTCATGGTCAAATTTGTCCGTATTGACCTATACTATCACCTCATGAAAGGATGCGGTCTACTTACCAGTAACCCTGTATACATACATACTGTTATTGGAGAAAAATAAATTAGTTTATAATAAAAATATATTAGTTTCGAAATACCAAATTACGAATCTTGAAACACTCTAACGTAATTCTTACGATTCAGCCGGGACCAGCATGTCTGTAGAAGTAACTGAATTATTCGCTCATAACGCACTTGAAGTAGGTAAGCACTTTTGGCTGGCAACTTTATATCTTGGCAGCCGAAAACTAGACGGTTGTTTACCAAACGATGCATGGAACACCACTTTTCAGTTTCTTGACATTTGTTCCGCTTTGTAAAACGTCCATAAATTATAAAACGCCACTTCGTCTCGCTCACGTGACGGAGGCTATTAACATAAGCTTGAACTTTAAAGTTTAAGATGACATGCAAGAATTGCGATAGATTATCCTAATACGTGATAGACTAAAGCACTATTCTTAGTATTCTTAACAATATAGCAAACAAATTATTTAAGCAAACTACATTTGTCGAAAGTAATCAATCAATTCCAAGTTATCAATGACGGACCCTTTTCTAATCGGATTGACAATAGACTTTCGGTGAGGGCAAAAACATACTGCTATTGATAGTAACCTAGTTACATTACAATAACGTATTTAACCTCCCAATTACCAGAACATTCTTCCAGAATTTTCGTCTCCACTATCAAAAGTAGACGCTGCAGAAATATGCATACCAGTCCCCTTATCTAAAAGTATAAGAAGAGCAAACAATGCATAACAAGGCTTATCTATAACTTCATAACTTTCTCTGACATTAAGCCGTCGGCCGTTCACTGCAGATAACCAAGTCTTTGTGTCTGCACTCTACACTTGCATTTTGTAATTCGATAGTCCCGTATAGGAGTGCATTCAGGATTAGTAAGTACATCAGACATTCTTGCGAGCTGTTTAATTTGAATATCAGATTTGTAAAAGGCCCTTTATTTTGTTGGAGACGCAACTGTTTTATTTAGTTAAGAAACAGCTTACATAGTACCAACTTTTTTATTTGACTCCTAATACCTACTAATATACTTGAATCTTTAGTTGAACAATTAAGTAAATAATTTCATTGTATTGACCATCTTGCTCATTTAAAAAAGGTCTCTAAAGAACGACCGCCTTGACTAACAGACAGAAAGCTATACTGTAGAAGATGCCAATATATCTACAACTTAGCAACCAAACAATAAATTAAAGCTATCACTATTCCTAACAACAATAGCAAATATTTCAATACTGCAGCATTAGACACGCCATCAATATTGATTACTATCAATTTTCAATCGACTTGTCTCAAGAGCCTTAACGCCAGACGTCAGGGGCGCGATTCTACTAATTTTACTTAGGTAAGCGACATACGACTCACATCCGACTGAGATCCAATCACGACTCGCGAAGCGTATGTGGCATTCCGCAATTTTTTTTTTTCTTTAAAAAAACGTTTTTATCTGTTTCTGTCATTCAATTATGAATCATATTGTCTGCAAATTATTTACGATTGCAATATATTGTAGAGCAAACTACCGTATAGACCAAATGGCAGACCAATCGCAAACCAATCGAATGTCGTTGGAATACGATTGGTCTTATATTAGAAGCAGCACTGCGATTCAATTTCTATTCAATTTTAACATTATTAACTTAGCAGAATCGGGCTTCGGTAAGGCACGCCCGCAGCAGATAACTCGCCATATTAGGTGCGCGCACGCAACCAGCCAACGCAACATTCATTCATGGTTTTTTGTACCGACTACATAGTACGAGTACTGTTTTTGTTCGCTTTTGATTTTAATCTTGATGTATGCCAGTAGTGTCGGTGTTATGAAATTGTAACTGTTTTGTGTTTGTCACGTATTTACTGGTCCATATTATACTCTTGTGACATACATACATATGTCTTGCTTTCTGTTTGTTCATATCAAATCTTGCAAGCTTCCTACTTAATTCCACGTAGGTATGTCTGTCTACATGGCTCACCTAAATGGTGACGATTTTTGAGTTCCAATAGGTGTTAGTTGTTCCTCCTTCTACATAATCGTTATCAAACCAGACGAACTCTAATTTTTGAAAAAGCTTTTATCCTAAACCTTCCACTATCTCCCACTTAGCAATAAAACCAGCTTAACGAACAGAACCCATTCCAGAAATGACTCCAATCTTTTTACCTTCGTGACTTTTACAAATCACCCCTGTTCACCAGGGGTGCGTCGGAAAGGGCGCGGTATTTCCACCCCTGACGAGACAGCCTTGAGTCTGATTGTGTTTGTCCAAGATGATTATGTGGCCGTCGGGGCTAAATGGCTGCGGAATCGTATTGGGTGAGGGTTGTTTGTTGAGTGTTCAATTCGGAAATGATGCTAGATTGAGTTGGGAAAGCATTGCGGATACTTAGAGAGATGTTTACCGGTTGTATTCTATTTTATTTAAAAAACAGTATTCGATGTATTCGAAGTCTTCAAAAATCGACTGTATACTTGCCACAGTAATAAACACGTTTAGTAAATAAAGCTTTTTTTTTTATCGTCCCACTGCTGGGCACAGGCCTCTTCTCACATGGAGAAGTAAATAAAGGGTAACGTCAAAATGTTTTGCTTAAATAAACGTGGGAGCCGATTTGAAAACACGAACTAAAACATCTTCCAGACCGTCCTATGCATCATACAAGGAAAATAAACAGAGTCTGCTCATTTATGCCTAAACATGTATTCCCAGAACCAGATAGGCATACAGTACCAGGTATAACATATCGACGCGAGTCACTGGGTCAAGGTGAAGCCGAGATGTTAGCTCTGGCGGGGCACTAGCTAATCTAGGTGTACATTTTCAGTGTTTACAATTCCAAAAGAAAGACAATATTCTGCTATACTTACTTTTGGCATCGATATCCCCTAAACTGATCATTCCACTTTTCGAGTCATCAATCCAATTGGAGACCCATTGAAGATCCGATTGGTTACACACACTTTAGCAAATATAAGTACGCCGGAAACCTTTTGTGCATAGGTATCTACTTATGGAAGAAATAGAGGTGACGCATAACCATCATCCAATGATGAATGGACAACGATGCAACATTGATGCAGATGCTACATTAAGTGGTTTTGCAATATGTCGACTCTAAATTGCCAATAAGTTATGTTATGAAGCATCGAATGGCTGATGTAATGTCAACAACTCTTAGATCCCGTGTGAACTAGGCGTTTGAATCAAGCGAAAGTCTAGAGTTTGTAAGTATCAATATACTATTGGATGGAAGTATTATTGCAGTGCTTTTGAAGGCTACATTTTACTGTCTTGGAACTTATCGTGCGTTCTAGTTTTAATTAAGTTAAATCTCTTGCTGGCACAATTATTGTTCTTGTTATTTTCCTCTGTTAATCAGTTGAAAATGTGTCAATCATTATTGACCTCATTGGATTGGTGGTTCTGTGGGTTTGGTGTTGACGACCGCCTCCAATTTTCGTTCCGTGTAGTACATGCTCTTGAAGATTGGGTTTTGCTAATGCAACATTTAACTAGAGATGGGTAACTCAGGAGTGATAGATAAAAAAGATATGTATCTTTCCGTTCTTATCACTCACTCTTTGTATCAGTTCAAATCCGAATGTATCAGTGTATCTTTAACAACTCATTCAATCCGTCGTCCGTTTGTATCTGTGTTTCACTCGCACACACAGCGTTGAGCGGCTGGCGTCACGGTTTCTCATCGGAAAGTCCAGACATCTCTTTCGCACTTCCCTACTTAGAATACTGTCTCACTTTCTCGATACCGAGAATAAGTGTTTGACCATTATTTTTATTTATTTATTCGATTTACACGGCTTTAACAGCCAATTACATAAATCGTAAACTTAAATTCAAAATGAAAAATAGAAACTTAAAAATAAAAAAAAATAAACTTAAAAATATTATAAACTGATATACGAATCTATCTATCCTAAACGAATCTATCACTCTTAGTTCGTACTGATTTAGTGATACATTGGATTGAATTGAACGAAGCGAGTCACTCTGAGCAACAGTACAATGTCACTCGCGGATTCGAAAGGATATAGAGATACAAAAGAGTGATACATATCCCAGTGATCAAATGATACATATCAATCTTTTCTTTTCAATGATACGTTTTTCCCATGTCTACATTTAACCAAGATGAACTGCCAACGACACTTCTCAATGCAAATGTCCGTAAAACCCTCCCACACACATGAATATGGCAAATAATAAAATCTAAGTTCGAGCGGTGTCGTAATATTCTCTCCAATAAGTCCACGGCCACTACCACGCGTGGGCGTCGACCATATGGTGAGTTTTACCGGTGACAGCTACGCTATTATAAAATTGAACTAAGATAATTTCTTCACGGCGTTTTCACTTATTGATTTTGCAGAATTTAAGTTTCTTTAGAGCCATTTCTCGGCATGATGCCAGTTAGCTGCTTGAAGGGTGTTGCGCTTGACAAAACAGCTTTCATTGCAAAAAGGCGAGTCTAAAATCAATTATGAAGATATTCAGACTTCCTTTGAAGATGAACTAGCTAAATACGAGAACTCAAACTGTCAAACTTTTTGATTATAATCTACCTTTATTCTTCTCCATTGCTTTAACCTGTAAGTTTTTCATGCAGACATTTGGGAGGTCTAGATTATTTTAAACTACTTTTTATATAATCCTCACGCGCAATTCTCCGAAACGAGGGTCGCTGGATAGCGTAATTTAATACCAGACCGAACCAATCCGAAAAGGATTAGGTTGTTCGAGAGATATGCCAGTATCCAATTTAATCGGATCTATTTAGCTTTCACAACGGAACAATGAAAACTTTATGATTTAAAAATATGTATATCCAGTTCTAAATCAATCAAAGAAAGCTTATGCTATGAATTATGGTGATGTACGATTATGTTAAGTGTTTCCGACCGAAGAATTTCGAAGTACCTAAAGCTGTGTCTACGCTAGACGAACCGAGCACAAGCGGAGCACGAGCCGAACACAATTCGTCTTGTGTGGACCAACTTACAAGCCTCTAACGAGAGCGCTGCGAGCTCGGCTGCGTTCCGCCTGTTGTCGGTTTTGCCCTTGTAAAAATTACGACGCCCTTTATAAAAAGAGCTTGGTTGGCTGCAACAGCGGCGGCTACTGCAATATTATTAATATCGTCCATATTCGCCAAGACCCGCGAACTCACTGCGGAAAACTACGTTCGAGAACAGTGATCGTTGTAGGTTCGTTGTACGTCCACCCTTGACGCCGCGAACGACGGCTCCGCTTGTGCTTCGCTCGTGCTCGCTTCGTCTAGCGTAGACCCGCCTTAACAAAACTTGTGAAAGGTTTATATTTTTATTGATTGACGTCTAACAAACTGAAAATTGTTTGATACACGAACGCTGTCACTGTGCTTTGAAGTGTAATATTGGAAGCAATGGGTCATATAGAAATATTCATTAAAGGTACTAGATCCAAAGAATAGTTTGATAAAATGACCGCTTTCACTTGTAATACTTTATTGAAATTGGATTATAAATTAGTAGGCATTACAAGTAGGTATAACCAGTGGGCATGATAAACATTTGGTTGGAGCATCGAGCGTAACAAACATGTTGAACATAGAGATTTACTCACTAAACCAATGAATAAACCACAAAATACAACGATATACGGACAGCGACCTATTTGTATTGGTAACTTGACAAACTATTTGTATTGGATAATGACAAAGACGTAATTTTTATCCATAGTAAGAATGAATAACAAAGAACATAGGTTACAAAATACATATTTGTTATGGTATGTAATAAATGCACAGCATCGTATTTAACTAAAATATTTCATCAACCGGAACCCAAAAAGTGTTTTGCAAAAAATTACAAAAAACTTGACACTTAAACAAGACAATAACGATCATTAAACAGACAAAAGGGACGATACCTCAATTACCAAGAAAAATGTACATACACATCAAACCAGTCTTAAATGCACTGACCAATTACTAACGACAGATGCAAGCAACATCTTGCGAGCGACGCTGCAGTTTCGACGAGGTCATACAAATTAATCGTGAGCACTTTACTGAAGGAAATCAATAAACTCTTGAAGCAAATGAGGAAATCCCGGAGACGGAGATTGTCTCGGATAAGAGCTAGTGATTGGACGATTGAACAAATCGAAATAGTATTCCCGAGACAGAACAATGTACAAAATCTTTTGTGCTATTTGTTGTGAAGATCCGACAACCTTTTTTTTAGATGGAAAATCATCAAGAACCCTCCCGCAAAGACTGCAACGGAAAGGAAAGCCAACTCCAAACCATGATCCTTCTGAATCCTTTTATGTAGGGCCGTACGCTGTCGATCTACACTACCGTGTACAATATGTAACTTTTAAATAGGAAAATATGAAACTAGTAAGTTAAGAAATAACGATACATTTGTAAAGTGCTGTAGAGGTAAGGTGGTCCTTCTAATATTTGAGTCGGATTGTAAATGTGCAAATCTTTTAGCGTAAGCAAATACAAAGCTGTCACTTTTATGGAGCTCTTAATCTAGGCGGATTATTTTCTTATATTTTTATGGGGGTTATTGGCATTCGAATAATAGTTTATAACTCACTCACTGTACGATTTTATTATCTTACTGTTTCTAGTTAATGTATTCCATTCAGTTCTTGGGTCCTCCTAATAGGCGACATGCTGTTAGCTGTTACCATTAATGGCGTATAGCCATAAAGTAGGCCATAAGTTTATGCAAAACTCTCCATATTGACAGATCGAGATGAGATCGAACCACCCTCACTTCAAAATTCTTGTGAGATCGTCACAAAAACTGTGTGGCGAAAAGGGAACAAGGAACAAGTTACAAATTACAAGAAACGGTTAACAAAATCTAAACAGTTGACTTCCTGCCAGTCGACCAATAACTTTGATATGACGTCATCATTATTATTGAAACAAGTTTGTCGAAGCATTCTCAAGTGCCTCGTCTCAGTCGTCTCATCTCAAGTATTTAAAACGTCGCTTAGCAATTGTTCGGACGTGTTACTACGTTAATCTTTTCGTGTAAACTTACTATACATTATACGTTTCATTTAATTCAGACCCATAAGTAGTTTGCAATAAGACTTCGAAATCAACACAGTGATCAATATACCAATTTATTGAATAAAAAATTGCAAAACGCGAAAGGAGTTTGGCTCTAACTAGAACTTCTTCGCGATCACCAATAACATTCGTAATTGGAACTAAACGCAAGAAGGAATTGTCTGGAATTGTCACATTGTCAGATAAATGACAGCATCAACTTATGTTGACACTTGAAACCAGAGTTCTATTTCTCCGAAATGATTAAAGTAATGGAGCCTAAGAAGCAGATATACACACAAAAAGAGAAGAAAGTATTTCTAGAAATATTGAAGAGTTATTCTAAAGTTGTTGAAAGTAAACACGGCCACAGTTCGGCTCTGAAAGCTAAGAACTTAGCTTGGCAAAAAATAGCTGCCGAGTTCAACTCGAACCCACATACTGAATTGCATGTAAGTATTTATTTGCATATTATACCTACATAAATCAAGTTTCTAATTTAGTGAACTGATAGAATCTCGCGTTTTTGACATTCTCAAGTCTCAGAGACACGATACTAGTTTTATTGTTGCACTTTATCAGATTTCAATTCATTTATCTAATCTGATCTTAGAAGTTTATCCTTTTACCATTAACTCATTAAACCTCCTTGTAGAGAACACCACAACAACTTCGAAGATTATGGCTGAACATAAAACATCGCCAGCGAGGAGAACTCGCCAAAAAACAGCATCACATACCCATTGGAGCCGTGGGTGAACTATCCAAAAACAACGTGTTGCAGATAGCACATGCACTTATAACTGGTATTGATAGTTCTGCAGACTCCGATCTTGTTATAGGTAAAGAAAGACCTTTTAATGCAGTTACAGATTATGTTAATTCTGGAGATTTAACGCCTTTCCACCCCATTATGTTTGATCATAACACTAAATCCCATTTTACTTGCAGAAAAATTAACAGACAATGACCCTCTTCAATCAGTTCAATCAGAATCAAGTCTGTTTTTGAGTGAGGACTCTCAAAATACTTCCGAACAAGAAGCTTCAGCATTGAGGACTGTGAAAATGGAACCCATGTCACCAATCAGTGGCACATACAATGCGGACGCTATTTCAACGCCTGTAGTTAGTCAAAATCCACCAGATGCACCCAATAATGTAGAGAATGATAATTGTCTCAATCAAGACAAAAATGCTCTGCAGCAAAGTATGGAACTTCAGCAGTTGGAGATTGAGCTCCTAAGAGAGAAAGTAAAGGCTCAAAGGCAAGATAATAAGAACAAGGAAGCCCATAATGCAGTGATACATGATTTGGAAATTCAGATTTTAAAAGAAAAACTAAGAGAGGCTAAGGCGAAAGCTGACTTGGCAGAGTTGAACTTGAAGAGACAAAAATATCGAGACGGTAATTTAATTTTCCTTTATTTATTTTCTACAATTTATTTTTTTATATCCAATATTTCATTATATTATTAATATTTTCCAGATTGAAACTGGAAATTACAGTGAGGCTGGGTAATAATATTTTAAGATAGAAGTAGTTATAACTCAATATCTGATACGTTTTTCTTTGTATATACATTTTAAAATAAAATCTTAATACCTTTAAATTAAATGTTTTATGTGATTAAAAATACCTATGTCATAAACAATCAATACTTTTACAAAGCTCAACAAAAAAATAACAACAAAACGGTTACGAAATGGTTCCCGGTTGATTCCAAATTTAAATTTAGGCGCAAACACGCGCTAAAACTATAACAAACGGCCAGTGAGTCAGCGTTCAAACATAGAATATTTGATTTTAATATCACCTGGCAACATTATCGCTGCACAATGTTTACGAGATCCAATTTTTTTGAACACAAGATTTCTTTCAAGGAAATCGATTTTTTAAATTTTGTTACACACGATTCGTGTGTTGGAGATTTTTTTTTCTTAACCTATAATTGTCCCACTGCTGGGCAAAGGCCTCCCCATTTTGCCTCCACACCTCTCGATCTTTTGAGTCTTCCCACCAATCAGAGTTGTTGGAAGAGATATATCAATTATTTTATTGATGGAGACAAGTCGAAGATAATCATTGAAGAACATAGAATTTAGAATCAACATTTGTCTATTTGTGTTAAGTCTGCATTGACCGGGTGACTACAAAACGTGTAAAACGAATGGTTGCTTTCCATGATGTTTATGTATTGAGGAAAACTCCTTACAATTCAATCAGTGTAAGGCATATGATGAGGGCAACTCCATTTTCATTCGACTTATCAAAGAATCTTATCGAATTGACATGGGTCTTTTGATACATTTCTTCATTTTAAGCTTGTTCCATTGTCCTCTACAAAAGAACTCGTCCCTGCTTGTTCCATTACCAGGGATGGTGGACCTTTATTGACTTTCATGCCAACATACTGTAATAACTGAACGTTTTCAAAAAATATGTCATCATTACGCTCGAGTTTCTAACATTGTAGGCTCTATTTTATCCCGTGTGATAAGTAGTTCCCTCATGAGGTGGTTAAAACGCGAAAAACATATAGGTTGTATCTACTAACAGAATTTCAATTGCAATAATTTTGTCTCAAAATAAAGTCAAAGTCAGCTCATAAAGTCAGTCAGTCAAAGTGCTTAAATTATTTTGCAGCGAGCCAATATTGGTAAGATTGCTATTGGTTCGCCATCCCTGTTCTATACCTAGCTATAAAGAAGTGCATATTTCGCGAAGCCAGACAGCGAAAAGCAAAAAGGTTGCAAACGAACTGGGAGTCAGCCTGCAGTTTATTTATAGATGCGGGAACGTACGGGATGAATACTTAATGTACTCCACTTGCAACACTAACTATGGACTTTACTGCAGTTTAATGCTTGTTTTTTGGCACTGGATTACAAAGTTCTTCTTTGAAAGGAAAAGGAAAGATCCCGAACATGTATTTGTATGTAATCCAGATTTTGACATGAAATAATTTAAACGATAACCATAAGCTCCCGTGGGGAAGATAACATAAAATGTAGAGGCATCTTTCACCGTAAGTTAAACCAGCTTAATAGCAATAGCTTAAAGCTAGAAACATGGTATGGTATTACAAGATGTTACAGTAGGTATCTTTTTTATGTTTCACATGTCTCGCCGTTTAAGCAGTATGCAAATTTTAATATGACTAGTATCATAATGTGGAATTACGATTAAGATTATTGAAGCTTATTTTTCAAAATGTAGACTAACCCAAGCAAGTCTTTTTTGTATTTTGGTATTTGTGATTAACAGCTGAAAACTTCCCAGATTTGCACAGAACAATAGGGAATTGTTACTTCATAAATTCCAGGCCAGCCGAGTAATTTATACGGCTCTGGCTTTTACCAACCAGAGTTACTTGTAATGCTAAACAAAGCATAATATGCAAGTAGTAAATTGTGCGCTCTCAATACTGCAACAGCCCAAGATCGAATAATTTATAGCGACGCCGGCGCCTCTATTTCAAAACTCTTTGCTATTTTTGTAGATTGAAGTGTGTTTGGAGTTTACGATTTGAAAAATCTCGCTATATTTCTCCGCTTTGAAATTGCAGACTGTTTATAGCCTCATTTGTACTGTTGCAATCCGAGGGGAAATGTAGTAAACATTTTTACATGCAATTTGGCGAATATTTCCTTTGCTTTTCAGTCATTAATATTAGACTACTCTGTCTTTCTAAACGGTCCCAACAGCACAAACAGGTATTCCGAACTCCATAATCGCAACAAAAGAAAAACAAACAGACCAATTAAAAGCACAATAAAAGAAGTTCAGGGAATCTATTCTCGTGGTGGACTCTATACTACCAGGGCGACCTTGGCGTGACCATTAGTTCGGTAGGGCCGAGCCCCGCAGTCCCATGGCAGAAAATAGCTGCGGATACGGGCGAGGTTACACACCTGCCCTAATTACTGCATCACGAGGCTGCCCAGAATATTATGGGAGCTTTCAACTTTTGAGTTTGTCAACTGTGGTAAAAAGCCCTAGGGGAAGACAGACTTATTGTAGTTTCTAGGATACCGTAGATGAAATTATCTGCTAGTCTGGGAAGCAAATGTCGTGATCACGTGAAATAAGAGATACAGGAGTATTGTGAGAGGATTAAGCAGATGAACGGAATACTGTAGGATTCAGAAAAATGTAGATGCTTCATAGATTAAGCGATCATGTGTTGTAATTTTGGTTAGAAGTGAAAAAAATTTAAAACATCGAATCAGTGTTACAAGTAATGCTTTGGAAAAAAGTTCAAACAGATATAATATTTTGAACTGTCAGGCCATTCAGCATTTTCAGAAAATCAAATAACTGATATACTAAAAGAGAAACGATAATACCTGAATAATTTAGAAAGGCTAGTCGACCACACGTAAAAGTACGCTATGGCACGCAAGAATAATTAAGTATATTTTATATGACAATTAAAATATTTCCCAAGCTCGCTGCCTTCGTGTCGTGAAAGCTTAGCCTTATTAGGCTTTACCGATTGTGGCTAGATACAGTCATAAATGTACATGATTTATGTTCTAGTTCTCTTTTGAGGTTAAAGGCCTTAACGAACTCATTAATTATTACCAAAGGACCAATTTACTTTTTTGTGACGTGACAATCATGTTTTTGGCATAGACATAATATTAGTAAACAGGACTGCGCATATAAACCCAAAAAACGAGCCGAGTGAAACAGTTAGTACGGAGGCTGTCTGTCCCTTTCTAATAGGGTGACTATGAGATTAAGCTATGTGAGACAAATCCGAATTTGCTAAGATTATTAAACACAGATTAGTATTGAAGTTTTAACTTACGCAGTTTGTGACCTTAAGATACTAATAAAGGCTTTTAATAATTAGCGGAAATTAGCAGTATAAAAGCAGGAAGATTCGAAGTGAAGACTGTTTTTTTTGTATTTCTACTTCATATATAGACTGCTGAGCCATTTATGTCGCCTTTCTTCATTTTTTGGGAAGCTATAACAATAGTACAACAGTTTTAAAATCCATCACCCATATTTTGACTCGTTACAAGAATTCATGGGCACCCTAGTTGTTTGGTTTACGAAAATGTTATTATTAGCTAACCTGTGGAACGATATATTGCAACCACCATAGGATTCACTTTTGCAAGTAGAAACGCAACACTTTTTCACCATTTTAATAGTTTAAATTGATTTAATACAAAAAAATATAAACAAAATTTTAAATGCTGATTACGCGCCAAGAATGTTCAGGGTTACCGCTAGAAAATAAAAAAAAGCAAAATAAAAATTTATGTTGTTTATGTTTTAATAATAAATACGAATAAATTAATGCGATTGTTATTAATTTGTTGACTTACAATTGTTAAAATAAGATAAAAATATAAGTGATTAAATTGTTTTTGGGAAGACAAAACTTTTGATCACAACATTTTTTTATGCTGGCAAGGTGTTAGAAAGAGACAAACAGCCTCCGTTCGAACTATCCCTCTCGGCTCGGATTTGCCTCTGTGTATTATGCAACCAATTTAGTACCTTATTGCGTTAGAATAGAGTTCATTTTCGTAAATATATATTTTGAGCGTGCTGTTATACCCTTCCAATGCACCCCTTCTGGCTGACCCAACAGCTTATGCTGCAATTCCATCAGAATGCTGACACATTACTCCTCATGCATCCATCCCACTCATCCTCAGTCGTCTTCAAGCCTCCATCCCGTGCACTTGCCTATTGCACTCGCGATAATATTGTAATAATTGAAATAAATTGTGTTGGTGTAATTTCAGTAAAAGTGTTTCCTTTTTTTTAAAAAGAGTTTCCTAGACCGGTTTCTAACATTGGTGGCAGCTGAAAAGGGATTGAAAATTCCCGGTTCCCTCCGTAAATCAATAAAATCTAGTGCAGTGAGTGCAGTGAATGCATAAGTTCCACGAAGCGACTCGCATCATCCAGGTGTATACCGTACACCATACCGGTGAACCTCATAACCGGTCCACTGTGCAGTAAGTGGCAAAGAGCAGGGACGCAAGTAGCGTCTCCCGCCTCCAGATCCAGCACCGACCCGGTACAAGGTCAACCCCGGTTCCAGTATCCAGAACTCCAGTTCCAGTTCCCGCATAAATATGAAAAACACATGTTTAGTGCTCCTGTGAGTTTTGTGATAATTTCTTATAATATTTACAAGTGCTTAAACCAAAGTTCCATCAAACTTTCTTGGGACGGCTTATCTCATAACCGCAACATTGTAACAAGATTACAAGTATTCCGTCTAGACACTGATTCGACGCAGTTCCAGTGCACAGCGATAAGAACAGTTCTACGAAATATTTCGCCGTGTAAACTTTTAAGCTATACTAATTTTATTTCCAGGGTTTGCTTGTTACAATTGTATGTTTGTATTATTTTAATTAATATGTCTCAAAGTTCCAAGAACGTCAAGGAAGAGCCAAAGGAAGGCTTAACCTTAAACGTTATCCTAAAATTCAATAAAACCTTTTGATGGTAGCCGAGAAAAACTTAACGCTTTTATAAATAATTGCGATAATGCGATTTCATTATCCGCCCCTAATCAACAAGACATCGTATTCAAATATATCATCAGCCAGCTAGACGGTAAAGCCGAAATAGCATGCTCAATAAAAGAGTTCGAAACTTGGCCCTCACTTAGGGATTTCCTGCAAAACCAATTCGGAGAGCGAAAACACTACGCTCATCTTTTAATAGAACTTCAAGATTGTAGACAGGGCGCACAAGAAAATGTTAGCCAATTTTCACTTAGGGTTGAAACATGCCTATCCCAACTTCTGACAGAAATCGCGGTTACCAATCACAAGAAAAGTGAAATTGCTGGTAGAGTAGCGGCTATGGAGGATCTAGCTCTTCACACTTTCACTATGGGCCTCACTCCTCGTATCGCGAATATAGTCAGATGCAGAGACCCTAAGAATCTTAACGATGCCATCAATTGTGCTCTTTCAGAAGAAAAGTTACAACAATACTCATATAAACAGAGTACGGTCGCGAAAACTTCACGTAATAATGATATAAACGCTAAACCTAATAGAACTAGTAACTTTTATAATAATAATCAAACTCAAAAACCTTATTCCAGTCAAGCAGCTTCAAAAGATCCGTTCTGCCGATATTGCAAAAAGGCAGGCCATCTTTTAGAAAATTGCAGACTCCGCGAGTATAACAACAAAAAATTCAATGTAAATAAACCATCTAATTCTAACACTCAACCAGGCACGTCCTTCAAACCACAAATTAACACCTTAACTGAAACTGAAGGATATGATACTGTCGATAATTATGATTTAAACTAAATAATGTCCCGAATAGTTGTCGCACGGGACAAACCATGATAGACGACACCAATAGCGACACGATGACCCATGGACATGGTAATGATAAGCCCAAAACTCGAGGTCATTCAATTAGAATCAAACAACAGGGTAACCAGCCCCAAATCGTAGATTCTAATAAATTCCTAAAGTCATCTAGAATCAAGCAACAGGGTAACCAGCCCCAAATCGTAGATTCTGTCCGTAATCCTGAAAATAAAGAAAACATTAATAAAACCATATATGAATTCACACAAAACATTTCAAATAAATACTTACCTTACATACAAGTTAAATCCCCTGTGTCTTCTAAAGATCTTTTGCTCCTCGTTGATACCGGTGCATCTATAAGTATTATAAAAACATCAGTTATCAATCATATGCCTGTAATCAATGAATCAATCAAGTTTAAGATCAAAGGCATAGATTCAACCACCGATAGTCCTTTAAGCACATTAGGACAAATTCCTATAACCATGAGTACCCATAATGAAGACCACAGTGACTGTAAATACTTGACTCACATATTCAACTTAATAGATCACTTAACCATACCCTATGATGGCATTATCGGCAACGATTTATTTAATTCCAAGAATGGCCAAGTTAATTATGAAGAAAGCAGGTTATATTTAAAAGACATTCAATTTCAAATGTATTTTAATGAACCTGTCTATACAATAGCAGCGCGTAGCGAAGCTATCATAGAATGTACAGTCGCAAATCCAGAAATTGGAGAGGGATTAGTAATCAACCAACATATATCTAAAAACCTGCTAATAGCCAACTGTGTAGTTAAAGTAAAGAAAAACCACCGTGTTAATATTTCAATTTTAAACACCTTAGAAGAACCCGTAAAAATCAATTCTGACCTTCGATTGCATTTAGAGCCTTTCCAGTTACAAGCTTCAAAATTTATAGGAATCACAGCCGAATCACACACTTTTGAACGTACAGAAGAAGTTCTAAAGGAACTTCGCGTATCCCACCTTAATGCAGAAGAAACCGAGGCACTATACTCAGTCTGTTCCCAATTCTCTGACATCTTCCACTTACCTGATGATAACCTGACCTCAACCGACGCAATAGAACATAAAATTAAAACAACGTCGGATGAACCAATTCATGTAAAAACATATCGATTCCCTGAATGTCATAAAAAGGAAGTTGACTCCCAAATCGATAAAATGTTACGCCAAGGTATCATAAAACCTTCTATGTCTCCATGGTCTTCACCAATTTGGGTGGTACCAAAAAAACTCGACGCATCCGGTCAAAAGAAATGGCGTGTGGTAATCGACTACCGCAAGCTCAATGATATAACCATCGGTGACTCCTATCCTATCCCAAATATAGCAGACATACTAGATCAGCTGGGCAAAAGTAAATACTTTAGCACGCTAGATCTAGCATCCGGATTCCATCAAATTAATATGTCTGCTGATGACGCTCCAAAAACAGCATTTTCTGTCCCAACAGGACATTACGAGTTCACACGTATGCCATTCGGACTCAAAAACGCTCCGTCAACCTTTCAGAGGTTAATGAATTCAGCCTTATCTGGGCTCCAAGGTATTCAATGTTTTGTTTACCTCGACGATATTGTTATATACTCCTACGACCTTGCCTCTCACATTAATAACTTAACAAACGTTTTTGACAGACTGCGCCAATTTAAACTTAAATTACAACCCGACAAGTGCGAGTTCCTAAGAAAGGAAGTTTCATACCTAGGCCATGTCATCACTGACAAAGGTGTGAAACCAAATCCTGCAAAAATAAGTGTGATACTGGATTTCCCCGTACCAAAAGTTCCCAAGGACATTAAGTCATTCCTTGGACTTGTTTCTTATTATCGCAGATTTATTCCAGACTTGTCTAGTATTGCGAAACCTTTAACAAATCTATTAAAAAAGAATGTAGAGTTTGTATGGTCAAATGAACATCAGTTAGCATTTGAAACCCTAAAAAACAAACTCACAACAGCACCACTATTGACATATCCTGACTTCTCACGACCATTCGTTTTAACTTGCGATGCATCTAATTATGCTATTAGCTCCATCCTTTCTCAAGGCGAATTAGGGAAAGATAAACCTATCGCCTACGCATCTCGTACACTTAATAAAAGTGAGTGTAACTACAGCACAACGGAAAAAGAATTACTTGCGATTCTTTTCGGTTGCAAGACATTCCGCCCATATTTATATGGTAGGAAATTCCTGATTGTTACCGACCATCGCCCTTTGCGTTGGCTATTTAATCACTCTGATCCCAGTAGTAAACTCCAAAGATGGAGATTAAAATTGGAGGAATATGAGTATGAAATTGTCTATCAGAAAGGAAAATTAAATAATGCTGCTGATGCGTTATCGCGTTACCCTCCACTTAAATCTGTTAATGCCATAGATCCTATTCCTAGCACTTCAAGGCAAAATGTTAACTCACCTGATTCCGACAAGTCAATAAATTCAGATGATTTAATCCAACTCGAAGATCTCATAGATCCACTTGCTCCACCTGCTAGCTTACCAGAATTAGGTAATCTTGATGACCTCGATAATTCAACTAACCAAAACACACCATCATCAAATCCAACAATACCAATCGACGGCTCAAATTCAAGAAGTCCAAATATCCTAGATGGTAACTACTCAGATTTCCTTAAAACTACCTCAAAAGACTTCAGTTCTAATGCAACTATCATAGAACATAACGAAAGTTTATCTAAAACCGATAAAAATATATTGTCATCCCTACATCCATAGATATGGATGAATCCGTCCCGTATGTTCAAGAAGTTATATCTAATATTCCTAATTTGAGTGAATTTTCCCTATTAGAAAGAACCCTATTCACTTTTCTCAAATACGAATCCGAAAACAAAACGTATTATTTCCTCTTTACTAAAGTCAATCATTTTGATACCTGCACTTATGAAGATATTTACAAAACTCTCAAATCCATAAGAAATGAGCTAATAGTTAGTCTTGCAGATCAAAACAATCCCGAGATAGCCATCTCAGACTTTAGCAACCCCTTTGATTGTCATCAATACCTAAAAGTTTACAATATAATATTATATTTATTTCACAATTCGAAAATAAATGTACATATTTACAAAAATTCCATCATTTATCCGTCATTAAGTGAAATCCCTAAAATCATGAAAGAAAACATGACATGCCCATCGCCGGTCATTTAGGTTCCGCTAGAATGCTAAAACGTATTCAAGAAAAGTATTACTGGAAAAATATGCGATCAGACATAGAAAACTATGTGAAAAAATGTCCGCAATGTCAAACTAACAAAGCCCTTAGGAAAGTTAATCGTGCTCCCATGCAGATTACATCTCTTTCCACTCGTCCTTTTGAACGCGTAGCATTAGATATTGTAGGTCCTCTACCGGAAGCCGGTAACGATAGGTTTAAGTTTATCTTAACACTTCAAGATGACCTTACCAAGTTTTCAACCGCTTATCCAATCACCAACACTACGGCTGAAGAGTCATGTGAATGTCTAGTCCATTTTATCACGCTATTTGGAATACCCAAAACAATTTTAACGGACCAAGGGACTAACTTCACAGCAGAACTGTTTAAACAAACCTGCAGACTGTTAAAAATCAAACAGTTGTGGAGTACCCCTTATCATCCTCAGACCCAAGGCGCTCTTGAAAGGAGTCATTCCACCTTAAAAGAATATTTAAAATCCTATGTAAACGAAGAACAAAATAATTGGCACCGCTTTGTATATACAGCTATGCTTGCCTATAACTCCGCTATCCATTCGACTACTCATTTCTCCCCTTACGAACTCGTGTTCGGAAATAAACCATACATACCAGACTCTGTCTATGAAGAAGCTGCAAGCGTAACTTACCCTGATTATGTCCGTGTGCTACAAAACAGACTCAAATACAGCCGAGCTAAAGCTATAGAACACATACAAAAATCTAAAGAAAGTTCAAAAAACTATTACGACACTCGTTCAAGGCCAATCAAATATAAGGTCGGCGACCTTGTTTATCTGAAAAATCATCTACGGCTTCGAAAAGCTCTTTCACCAATATGGAAAGGCCCGTACAAAATAGTAAAAATACACGGAAATAACACCGCGTCACTCCTAATAAATAGGCGTCATGTCAAACACCATTTTGATGAAATGAAATTGCATACTAGCAACAGCGTATAATATACTATACTATATAATCTAATAACTTACAATCACCTTCCATTCCAGAATTGGTTACATTTACCCGTCCCTGGCATCAAACAGACAAAATTATATCCAACCAGCATTGACAACGCAGGCATATACTTTGATCCTATTGGTTCTCTAAAAACCACTGATGATACATTAGATATTATTATTCCAATAGATATATCTTTTATCCAACCACATCTAGATAACATAAGAGACGTTCTAGGAACTTCAAAATATCTATGTAAACAAAGTAATGCATATTATGAAAGCGAATGTCATTATCTGTTTCAACCATTGTCATCCCGTTATTATGATATAGTAAGAGATTTCGATTCTATATCTCACCTCATGTCCAAATCTAATAAAAGATCAGCTTGGTTTGCTGGAATCGGTTCTGTTATTAAACAACTGTTTGGTAATATGGATGAAGAAGACGCTATAAAATACAGCGATGCCATTAAAACCTTAGAAAATGATCAAACTAAGTTAGCAACTTTGATGAAAGATAGTATATTAGTTACAAAATCTACATTAACGTCTCTGAAAGAAATAATTGACCAAATTAGTTCAAATGAAGCCAGTTTAAACCATGCTATCGATACCTTAAACCAGGATATAATTAACATCACTTTAGCAACAGATAAGCTATTAATGAGATCTAAGATATCAGGATTATCAGATATTTTGGAAAGTACTATGTTAACATTATCATTTAAATTAGAAGATATTATTAGTGCTATTATGTTTAGTAAGTCTAATATATTATACCCATCTATTATTACTCCTAAACAACTCTTTGCAGATCTTGTTGATAATTATAGATTTCTACCTAGTTCTAAGCAATTACCTGTACCCTTAATCTTAGATAACATCCACATCATAGAAAACATATCTGATGTATCCAGCTATTATACAAATAACAAAATAATATTTGTATTACAAATACCTTTAGTGAACGTAAAGGAATTTGATCTATATAACACTATACCTTACCCTATTGAGCTTAATGATGTAAATAGCACACTATACTCAACGATAATACCATCCACGAAATATATAGGTATAACTAAAGATAAGTCATCTTATTGCAAAATAGACTCACTTAGCTCCTGTAAAGTTATAAATACGCAATATTATATCTGTGAAACACCTAGTGTGTATTCCACATCTGCAGTCCCTATATGCGAAAGTGAGATTATTTCTAAAGCATTGACTTCTGTCCCACATATTTGTAACACTAAATTCGTAAACGGTAATTTTGAAACCTTTCATAAACTACGTAGAAACCAATGGATATATGTAATAAGCCAAAATTCAAAACTCACAATAGAATGTAATAATCAAGACTTATCTGAGTTTTCTATCCATGGTACTGGAATATTAACTATACCAGAACATTGTATTGCCTATTGTAAAGATAATAAGTTGATACCTCAACATAGTTTAGTAATTAAAACAAAACCAATA